>NC_051155.1:222570126-222662626 GCF_013339745.2 Dermacentor silvarum
CCGCCTGGCCACGTCGGAACTCCGAGGAACTTGTTGACGTACGAGACGTCAAACCAGCGTCTGCAACGAAGCTCACGGTAGTTCGCCTCAAGTTAGCTCAACCTGCTTGAGAGAAGACGTCCAATCTAGACTCCCGGGAAACCCAGCCAGCAATTCGCATCCACCTCGACAAGATCGGCCACCAGCATACTTCGGGAAAGCTTTGTGCGTCGACTTCATGGTTTATGGACTTGCTGCTGCTGCCCGGCCACGCGTATGACATCGTTTGTTTCTTTTTGTTTTCATTGGAACTTTGCTTTAGTCAATTACTGTTAAGTGTTATTCTTGTATATTTGACCCGAGCCCTGTTTCTTATGTATATATACTGTTGATTGCTCGTATTTAGTTGTCTTCATCATTGTGTATATTAAGCTCAGGTGTGTCAGTCTGTCTTGTGTCTTTTTTTTTATTATTGTATTTTATTAATCTGTGTGTATTTATCAGCCGATAAATATCTTGTTTTTTGTTTACTCCCGACTCTGACTCCTTTCACTGTGTTCGCTTGCGTACGGAACGACCAACCAGCTTGTCTACCCCGTCGATCGACTTCGCGCCGACGACAAATCGGGGACAGCTGTGACACTCAGCAAACTTCGGGAATTGATATCTCGAAACTGGTGTCATCCTGAGAATTCGTTCCAAGTGAATCTGCCTTG
Organism: Dermacentor silvarum; assembly: GCF_013339745.2. Lineage (NCBI taxonomy): Eukaryota > Metazoa > Arthropoda > Arachnida > Ixodida > Ixodidae > Dermacentor > Dermacentor silvarum. The sequence continues at coordinate 222,570,822 of NC_051155.1, forward strand.
CGAACTCTACGGCTAGAATTTGTAAATTGCAATATAGGCCATTAGGCAATTAGTTAAAAACTTAAGTAGAGGATTATTAATTAGTCGATTCTGCATTTAAATATTTTTGCGCAAGTAATGTTCGCCTCTTCGAGTAGACCAGCTCATGAACTAAAATTGTGCTGTCTGCCACAGGCAACCTTTAAAAAATTTTGAAAGTGTTCACTGAAACACCCGTATTCGCAATGCACACGAACTACAGGTGGCGCGCGAGGCGATCCATGATGGCGGACCGAGAGAGTATCAGAATAGGCGACTGTGGCGTCCGTGTGGTAGCACGCCGGGCCTTTTCTCATCTTTCTCGTCGCACACCGAGTGTATTTTTGAAATTGTATTCTCATCGGCTGCGGAATGCCGCTCCATAATCAAAAGCGTGCATAACGAGAAGTGCGTGCTTGTTATTGTATGACTCATGAATTTACTCGCGAAGAAGCGACGATGTTGCACCGCATCAGAACCGACTCCGCGTACACCCCAGCTTGGTTTTTCAAGACTGGGCTTTGCGCTTCCCCACTCTCTGCCTTCTTTGGTGACATTGGTGGCATAGAATATTTTCATTTGGCTATGCCCGCAGTTTGACACAGAAAGAAAAGCGATGGTCGACAGCCTGCGAAAGAGCGGTCTTACGCACAGGACCTTTGAAGACGTCGTTTTCCCCAGAGGGCCCGCGGCAATCAGGAAGAGAGCGCAACGACTGCTAATAGCCTTCCTGCGAGACACGGGACTCATCAACACATGGTGACACACCCCTGGTCTCAACTCAAAGGAGGATCAGGCGGAACAATTGCCTGCTATGTATGCCAGGCTAACCCCACCTGCTTCGTATCTAGAACGAACGCTACGGCTGGAGTGCAGCGTATTCGGTTTAAGCCAGAGAAATACCACCGATCTTGTTTTGAAATCAATCAAAAAAGGTCAGTGCAAGCAAATATGCCACAAAGCTAGCGATCGGCGCGAAGCTCCGAACCTAGTTACGCTCCGTCAGTTACGCTCGAAAACCAGACACTAGCTCCCTAAATGGCTCTACAAATAATCAACTGTTGCGAGAGCGTTTGGGCAGCTTTATTTACAAATGTTCGGCTGTAGCGGTAGCTTTCGGAAGTCGTAAGGCATCGGCGCGAATGTGTTACCTTGTCTTTTCGTGCCGCATTGAACGTGCCGTTCACGTAAGCTACAACTACCACATCGTAAAAGCGTAATGTTTATGCTTTCTTGAACAATGTCAACGATTAGCATTCTGCTAACCGATGTTGCTCCAGAATAAGTCTTCGGCGACGAAGTGTGCGCCACAAATTTCCCTGGCGGAGTCACAGGATTGCCGATCCGGAGCTTCACCGCCGACTTCTTTTACGCGTCCAGCGGAAACAAACGAAGGCTTATCTCATCCTTCGCTGCTCGGTTGGTGGACTGAGGCACGCAACTCTTTTTTTTTTTCTTCCATGGCGTATGCAGAAGCTGTTAACAAAACAGAAACGCGCCCGCGCATAGAGAGCCACACGGTAACACTGCCATTGACTGTGCGGATACTCTTTGAAATATTTCTCTCGCTGGCCACTACGCGGCGCGACCGTCTGTGTGCATTGCGAATAGGAAAAGTGTATACAGTCGAGATCGGCAGACCGATAGCTGTATTTATGAGACTATTTAGGACGTTTGATAACATACGGGACTCTGTTGTCTGCAGGGAGTGGATAATTGAAGATGTGTGGTAGAGGACTTTGTCCAGTGGTGAAGTTCACGAAATTATTATGATTATGATAGTGATGCTGATGATGACTTCCGTTATCTCTTTATTTTACAGGTTTGCAGCGGCTCATGGAAAGTCGTACCGAACACTCAAGGATACCTGTCGTTCCGAAAGAAAAAGAAGACTAAGAATATCTGGATGAAATGGTGGACTTAGGAAACCGAGTACTCGTTAGTCATGACTATATAGAGGGCGCCGGTAGTTAAACCGGCGTCCGTGGTTTAACAGAGTGGTTATTTGGTCGAATTGGAACAGTTCAGTCATAACGGCGGTCAGCGCACTACGCAAAACAAGGGAGAAAAAAATGTAACGATGGCGTTGCATCTTCATTACATTCTTGGTTTATTGTATATCGTTTTGCGTAGTGCGCTGAGAGTCATCATGGTCGTCCATGGCACTGACTTTTTTCTCTCTACTTTACACGCATATATTTTCTCTCAAGAACGAGAAATAACGTCAATGCAAACACACAAACAAACACACATAGTAACACGTGTTGACCAAAAGAAGGTGCTTGCACTACCTGCAAGGTTGTGCATGTACTTTGCATGCACTATGCACGCCTGCAGCTTCCGGCCTCTTGTGCGTCAAATCCGAAGCAATCCGAACAGATGCCTTATTGAAGCGTCACAAAAACGACGGGAGGAATCGGATTCAAAGAGGAGTGATTAGTAAATCTTTGTCGAGTATTATTTGTAGTGTGTTCCAATCACAGGGACCCAAAGGGAAGAAAATTAAAACAAATACGTCAGCACTACTGCGTGATAGGAATTTTAGGCTTTTTGGGGGGATAAAAGGCCTAATAGAGCTCTGAGCAACATCTGTGTAAAAGTTGCCTCATGCGGTTTAACGACCTCATGGCCTAGCGCATTTGACGCGTGCGTTCTGTTGCAATGTCTTGTTGAGCCAAGAATGCGTTCGCAGAATAATGCTCGCCGGTCGCGTACTCGCAAGAATATGTAGCAAGGTTAAAAGAAAAAAAGAGATAGAGAGAGAGAAAGTCAACGACGAACACTGAACGAAAAGGCAAATCTGCGCTAGTAATTAAACGACCGAAAGGCACGCCCCCTGATAAAAGCTGGTGTCTTCTTTGTTTGTTGTTCGTTTATGTCCTCACGGTTGGAATCAGCGCAATTTCGCTTAGCACCTTGTACGTTCCTCATACAAAACCCGCTCGCAAAGCGCCCCAGTTTAACGCTGATAGTGCTCGCATCAACTCCAACAAACGTCTCTCTCCATAGGAAAACGCGTGCGCAAACCCGTTCACGATTTCAGTCTGTTTATCGTGAGCACCCTGCGTGCGATCGAGGTCATCGGGGACATATACAGCCGTCCTCCTTTTCATTAGACTTCTATAGATACCCGATGTGTTTGAGTAACTCTTTTGTTTATTTTTATCTTTATCTTATTTTAGTCGTCCGCGCGACGTGCGCTCGGGTGGCCAGGTTTGTTAGTTGTTCATAATGCGGTAATAAGATGGGAAGCCGCACGCTATCGCTCCGGATCGGCTATATGCAGTATGTCGAAGAGAGAGATTAATGAAAGCTGGAGATGACTGAATTGCTGCATGCAGGGCTTGGTACTTCAGATGGGCTGATCGAAATGACATTGCGAGGACAAGAAACGTTATTTGAAAAATAAACACATCAAACCAAGATATAAAAAAGTGCAGGAACAATCGACGATGATTGTCAATGTAAGCAAATAGAACATACGAACATATATATATATATATATATATATATATATATATATATATATATATATTGCTAAGTACGACCACCTGACCATCGGACCACGATCAACCACGAAAACGGCCTAAACAGGCAACGAAAGCTCGTATCAGTATACATAGCAGCAGAACATCAGCGAGCCACAGTGACCGAACCCGTGGCTCCTGAACCACAGGTTAAGCGATAGCGTTGTTCGCCGACAACATAAAGGTTCAAGCCCGCACGCGCAACAACGTCCAGAGCCCGACAGCCTATTTGGTCTCTGCTTTCACGATTATCGAACGTTGTTAGCTACGCGTTCGGCGAGTTACGTACTCGTCTGGGTCTGGTATACGCGTATACTATACGGAAGAAAAGCGGGTCCGCTGAAAACCATGGCTGAGATGGAAAGCAAGAGACAATGATGAGATACGGCGGGCACGACGTCCTTGGCTCGTTTGCCAACCGGGACGAAGCCAAACAACGCAAGAAAGAAAGAAACGGCCGGCGCGTCGCTTCGCGGGCGGCGGCAAGACTTTCGAACGGGGCGCATCGCGCCCTTCGCGCAATGGTATATAAGACGCAGGATGGTTTTTGCTGTTCTTTTAATCGCCGTCGTGTCTTTCCGCCTTCCGATCTCCTTCGCGCCCACATCCTCGTTGTCGCGAGTTAATTGTTGACGAACGACTACGTCGTCCCGTGGGCGCTGCTATCTTGCCTTCACTAACCCCTCCTCCCCCTCTTCATTCCTTCCTTCCTTCCTTCATCACAACTTCATTTCTCTTTTTGCTTACTCGTTCGGTCGGTTAGCTCATGTACAATATGATTGCGTGCAATGAAAGAGAACGCGTTTTTTTTTTTTTTTTTAATGCTGACATTTTGTTCAAACTGTCGTGTGTGACCAATGCTGCAGCAAGCTGAACTCATTTCGCTTCTTGTATCGTCTGACGCAGGGAGACATTTTCGCTTACGAGGTTGCCGCCTCCGCGCCATTTACACCCGGAGAAAAGAAAGCTCATTGTTTTTAATAATCATTACTGCGCCGGCCGCTCCTACGGCATCGAATTTCGCAACGCCCAGCATCCACACGGTGTCCGTAAATGTTAAACGCTGGTGCAGTACACCTAGTCCAGCAGCTATGCAATTTGGCACCCGGTTCGGATAAAAACACGCATGGCTGAAGTGACAATGCGGCAATTGGGAAACAAGGCGGCAGTCGGGGGCTAGTTGACTACACATTGTACAGAACGATTCACAATTATAGGGAACGCCTAATTACTAATTAGTATCAAACAAACATAACTTGAACGCATCATGAACTTTACAGGGAAAAGTGCTTGGCGTGACGCGTTAGGTAGACGTATATTGTGAAAAAAAATTATTGCCATTGCTTTTTTGTCAAAACTGAGCTTTAATCATCCCCGAAATATTGATTTTGTGTACCCTTTAACCGCGGACTTTATTGTACGTCGCGTCGCAAGATCTCTTTTCCGTCTTTGTCTAGTTTTCGCGCTGCAGTTTCAGCATGATCTTGATATTGAGGCGCGCGCCAGGCAGAATTAACTCCACAAAGAAAAGCGCTGTTTGCGTGTGCCTCTTACACAATTCGTATTTATTTTGTATTTCTATTGACTCTCTTGCTGCCTTCAACAGACTTTCCATTGAGATACAATTGATTATCATGCATAATGTTTTGCACGAAACCATTCCAACTTTTCCTTATAAGGTTTTGTAGTCCCAAAAAAGAGCGGGCTAAAAAGTGAGCAATTTTGTTGCTGTCCCCTTAGGAGTCCTTTACAGAGACCTTAAGTATATCTGTATCTACCGGATGCACACGTGCAGTGTTTTAATAATATCGCACGAGCGTCGACCGGACGGCGTTTCAGCGGCCTCATATCGGCGAGGAGCACTCCGGAAGCGAACAACGCAGCAGAACACACTCGAACTGAAACTGCCTTGCGTTAATTCAAGCGTGTACTGTTGTTGATCCCGCCGCCCCTCGCCACTAAAAGGCCGCTGACACGCTGTGCTGTCAGCTCGCGTGATATTGTTAAAAAATTGCAAGGGTGTACAGCACGCACAGTATGAAGTGATCGCTATCCGTGTGCGGAGGCGTGTTACGTGTACTGTTCACTCATGACATGATCCAAGAGATGAAAGCATTATGACTGACGCTGTCTTGTATGGTCTTGTCTAGTCTTGACTAGTCAGGAGTGACACCTACCGACTGTTTGCTGCAGGAATACTAGCTGTCTTAAAGACGATGTCACCTGCAGTGAAGAAAGTACGCCAATGTGTGTTGTTAATATGCGCGCAATGTTACTCTACATGGCCCACCAATGGGTAATATGTGCGCACTGTTTAAGGTACAGTCTGCATACGGCGAAATAGTACAAGGGTGGTTGCTTGGGCTATAGTTGTTAATTCATGGTAAAAACGACGTACAGCGCGAACGACAAGGACTGAGAGAGACGACAAACACTGCGCTGTGTTTGTCGTCTCTCTCAGTCCTTGTCCTTCGCGCTGTACGTCGTTTTTACCATCAAATAGTACAGGCGCAATTTACAATCCAGCAGTGCACCGGAGGAAGATACGCTATAGTTCGATAAATCAAGATAAATTAGAGGGAATAATTACGTGAGCACTCTTTTCGTTTTCTCGGCAAAGAAAAAAAAATGCTGGAATAATACAGCGTGGCGCAGAGCCAACTGACATTTTTCAACTAGTCATATATTATATACAGAAGCAGGGAAACAAATAAGTAAAAGTGTCTGTAAATACGGCCGAGTATGTCATTTATTTCCCACCGATTTCAAGGTTCTTTTTTGAAAACTATATCAAGCAGATGGCCTCCGTTTACATCAACGCATTGTTGCAAACGTTTCTTGAAGTTGTCGTAGATAGATAGATAGATAAACTTTATTACAAATATAGAGTTTTATCTTGCCCCAATGGGGCATCGCTAATGGTCGGGGCCCCTAGTACAGGGCTCCGCTGGCTCTTGCCATCTTCTCTGCTCTCTGGATCAGCTTGAGCTGGTCGTCGAGAGCCGAGCTGGACAGCAGTGCCTCCCATTGCTCCCTCGTGGTGTTCGTGTCATGGCGTTCTATGTTGTGTAGCGTGCACTCCCACGTAATGTGGTATAGGGATAGTATTTGAAGTTGTCGTGCACGCGCCTCCGTATAGGTCCTCATCAACGGCGTCAACTTCGTCACCAATGGCTTGCTCGAGTTCTTGAATACTCAAGATATATGCCTCTGGAGCACATGGTCTTTCTGGAACTCCCACAGGAAAAAAGTCTGGTACACTGAGGTCGGGCGACCAAGCTGGCGAAGCGATTTCGTTTACGAACTACAGCCATACTGTTTCGCGCGGTGTGGGCAGTTGCTCCATCCTGCTGGAAATATAGGTTTTTAAGGTCAGTGTCAAGCCGTCGTAACTTTTGTTGAACAAAGCCTTCCAACATAGTCACAATGTTCTGAATCAACGGTCACTGTTTGTTCATTGCCATTTTCAAAGATATCTTAGCCTTGACATACCACGGCGACGCACGTCATGAAATGCCCCCCCTCCCGCCAACCACTACAAGTTATCGCGGCGGCGCACTATATTCACATTTTAAATGTGTAACTTGGCTCCGCGCCACCCTGTAGAACATTCCGACAATTCTTTACCGCTCTGCTGTGAGCGTTACGTCCAGACCGAGTACCACGATCGCATTCGCGGAGCTGACTGGGAAGCATGCGCGTATCTGAAGTGCTAAAGATAACAGTAATTGTAAGACGTAGCTCTACGATAAAACGATCTTTTAGCAGCGTCCCAACGTCGTGTGAACGACATCCGTGTTACTTTGCAGATTCAGAGGCATGAATTTTCGGCAGGGAAGAACATACCAAAGTTCCCATGTTAAGCATTTGGTTGCTCACGAATACAATGACATCTCTCGCTCTCTTTTACCAGTAAGTGATAAGTGACTACTAATCACGGCGAAACTTCCGCAATACCTGCGACGTCACAAGTAGCTATTTGAAACCAGACGTGGTTGCTTAGTGGCTATGGTGTTGAGCTGCTAAGCACGAGGTCGCGGGATCGAATCCTGGCCACGATGGCCTCATTCCGATGGGGGCGAAAACACCCGTGTACTTATAGTTAGGTGCACAGTAAAAAACCCCAGGTGGCCCAAATTATTCCGGAGTCCCCACTACGGCATGCCTCATAATCAGGTCGTGGTTTTGGCAAGTAAAACCCCATAATTCAATTCAATAGCTATTTGCAGGCGGCGACGCCACGCAGCTTGGCCATTTACGTTGTCTTCCGGCACACGAGCCCTCAGCTCTCGTCAAAGGTTGTGTCTGGTATTCCACGTACGCAAGTGTAACCAATGACCATTCAAACTTATGTTTACTTTTGTGTCTCCTTATGACGGTGCGATCATGCATAACAGGAAGAATATGTGCAGCGTTCTCGAGCATGTACAGCGCCCGTGAAGCCAAAGTAATTATCGGCTACGCCCTTTACGTCACACCGCGACGACATTGTCAATCCGCACCCGGAACAGTCGGCAGAGAACTGGCACACACAGACGGTGGCAAACAAGCCGATCCGGAGAGCTGGCTCTCTGTACCGGGTAAGAGAACAATGGTTTCTGCAGTCACTATCGGACGGCGGCCTACTTTGCCCCAGATATACGATGCGGGCGCCGCTCGTCTCAAAAGAGAAGGTAACGTCTACCACGTTCCACGGATTACTTTTTCCGACGGTCCAAAAAAAATGAAGCTGCTCAAATGAAGCAGCTAGCTTGAGCCCCGGACATGACCGCGCATTGAGGAGCCTATATGCTACATGGACAGGCTCTCCCCATCTAGTGCTGGGGCTTCTTCGTTTAGTACAATGTGAATCACACTTGCCTAAAGATAAGTGTGATTATGTGTGTAGCCGACTGCGGACTGTGGGAGCGTCCATAGCAGCCACTTCGCTAGGTTCCAGATCTGTTTGTTCTATAAGCATGCACCGAGCATCCGGCATGACCATGCGTGGTCGTATTACGGCGTTGGCCTGCAATTTTTTACTTTATTATTATTTATTTATTTATTTATTTATTTATTTATTTATTTATTTATTTATTTATTTATTTATTTATTTATTTATTTATTTATTTATTTATTTATTATTTATTTATTTATTTATTTATTGACAAGAGATGGCGACCAACAGAGCCGATTGACTATGCACTCTGGAGAAGTGTGATTTCACACTGTACTTGCCATACGGCGGACTTTCAGTTTCAGTTTATTGAACATTCTTTTTCACCCAATGGTATGTTCAAAATACAATGATTCCTGACCATGATATGATGACCCTCTAACGCTCTAACGAGGACAGCCCTGACGAAGATCACCATATGCCACGGCCAACAACATAGGATCGCCTGTCATCGCTCGTAGTTGGACGGAATGGCGGTGGTGGGGAGGGGGTAGACGACCAGACGCGATATCCGGCCGGTCTCAGATCCCGAAGCGCCTTCACCGCGGCGTGAGAACTAGACGTCGAGAAACCAGAGTGCGCTCACGTGACCTTAGTCGGTGCCTGGGAAAACTACCGACAAAGCCAGACCTGCAGACGCATGCAGGCATGGCGTGTTGTTATTGCACTTTCGAAGTTGTTGGTATTGCACTTTCGCCTGTCGTAATATCTAGAGCGACGAATCACTGTATAATGACGGGGGTGATGGGCATTCGCTGGTGTCACAATGAGCAGATAGTTTTGCGTGTTGATTCACAGCGTGGCTGCCGCGTGTAAAAGGCTAAGTTCTTTCAGGGGTATAATAAAAGGCGCGACTATAAAGCTGCCCACTTGAGCACGCCGGGCTCTTTTGACATTCTGTAGCGGTTTTCCGTCTCGTTGCGCGCAATCGCACCAACTCGACGAGCCATCTTGTCAACACACTCTAAGACCACCCATGACGTGAAAGTCAACTGATTAATAAATTCTATTGAAGAAACGAAATAAAACGCACGGGAAGCATGCCCGACGACACGTTTCAGTCCAATCGGCGCAAGCTGCACGTAGTAGTAGTGGTGGTAGTAGGATTCAAATTCTGGGGGTTTTACGTGCCAAAACCACGGTTTTATTATGAGGCACGCCGTAGTGGGGGACTCTGGATTAATTTTGACCACCAGAGGATCATTAACGTACCCCCAAGGCACGGGACACGGGTGCAGTAGTAGTAATAGTAATCGTCGCCACCATCGCGCATGATCAGCAAAATTAGGTCCCTTTTAAGGCAAAAGCACCCGCCTAAGACATGACTAACGTCCTACACATAATAACAGCAAAATTTGAAAGGAATGTTCTACACACCGCATTGGTTATATTGAGATGCGAAGCCACATAGCACAAGAGTTGTAGCTGTGAGGCACTTCACTCAGGCCGACCTCTCCACCTTTCTGTCATTAAAGATTATATCTCTGTAGCTGTTAATTTCGTAATCTGACCTCTGTATTTGATTCTTTGAAGCCCCCGCGACTCCGTTCGCGTTAGTAGCCTAAGGCGGTCAAGAACTGGAAGTTCCTTGGCGGCGGTTCAGCGTGTCGAGTGGGCGCACACGGCGGGATGGTGTCAGAGAATGTGTTGGAGGAGGGTCGATTGATGACTATAGCCCGGCAATGTGGCAATCATGCACGCGACCGGCGCGCGTTGATGATTCACGGTACCCCAAGCCACTCCATTTATGCGGTGGACCGCGAAGCCATGGAAGTAGTTAGGAAGACAGAGAGGCTGGACGGGGGCCTTGTGTGTAGGCACTGACTAACCGGCACGTTTCGTAAGCGATGATCCAGCTATGTGCGTACGCTACGCAATGTGACGCATAAACAGGATGCTGAGGGAGAGATGGTCGAGCGCGGTTCCTCGTTGTATGACAATGAGGATGACGTCATTGCGTGCACATTTACAGATATCGCTGCTCGGATCGTCTAGTTCTTTACGCTGCCCAGGCTTGATCAGTGGGGGAAACCCTTGCTCAGTCTTTCGATGGAAAGTCCCGGCAACGGGAACTTCCTCCGTATCTTCTCTTTGAGCTCGCAAGAGAACAGAACAGCGGACAAGTTACTGAAAAATTAGCATGGAAAGAGAAGTGAAACAATTCGCGTCATTACGTCACCGCTATAAGCAGAAATGGCCACTTAAGTTCACTGGGAACAAGTGGCAAGTTAGCGGTAGCAGCGAACAAAATACGAGGAAAACTACGGAAACGCAGTAGACTGCATGTGTGAGCGAACGATCTTCCACGAACCGAATAATGATTAATTGATGGGGTTTCAGGACAAGAAAGCTACACGTAAGTCATGAGAGACACGGTGCAACGGAGGACGCGTTTCCACGTGCAGAAGGATATCTCCAGTATGGATTCAGAAAGACTATTTAACCTTTTCAAATTCTTCGCATTCCAAGCAGCTCAGAATGTGCAGCGGTCGTGGTCTAGGTGTCGTTGTCTGTCATGAAACCCCATCAATTATTATTCGTCTTGTGGGAAATATTTCGCTCAGCAAGGCATGCTGAGCGACCGAAAGGCACGCTCAGGCAGGCAGCGACCGAAAGATACTGCCTGTCAGTCTATTTCTTTGAGTTTAATGTCCCCCGCTACCACTAACTTGTCCCTAGTTCCCAGTGAACTTCCGTGGTCATTCCTGCTTATAGCCATGGCGTTGTGACGTGTTTTATTTTACGTTTCTTTCCGTCGTAATTTTTACGCAACTTGTTCGCTGTTACTTTATTTTATTTACCGGTTTTCCTGCGGGCCCAAAAAAGAATTTTTTTTTCAATGATACGCCCGTATTTTCACGTAGTAGTAATCGTATATATACAAGTACACGTGTCAGTATTATCGTATGTTATCCTTGTTATCTTTCTTTAATATTAAGAGACTATATTAAGTGCGATTATTATAATTGTACAATATTTGCCAGGCATGTTTGTTCTTTCTTTTCGCTTTGATTTTTTTTAAAGTTATTGTTGTTGTTTGTGTTCAATGTATGTCAGACTCTATGTGTGTTGGACCAACACTTTGTGTACTGCCCCCCCCCCCCCCCCCTCAGTGCCTCCCCTGAGACCTGTAAGGTACATTAAATAAATGAATGAATAAATAAATAAATAGAAGACAGAGTAAGTTCTCTTTGTCGGGAATTTTCACCTAAAGGCTCAGGGCTTCCCCTCCTAATCAAGCTTTGACATCCTGAGGAACTAAATGGACCGAGCAGCGATATCTACCGGGTGCGCGAGGTATTTGAGAACACTATTCTTTATCGCAATAGACACCAAGCAGGCTCATCATATCTATCTAGGCGTGCGGCTTCTTGGTGGTTGACCCCTTACCATTCATACTGCGCAGTTTGTTCAAAGATGGAAGCGTACAGGTTGACGCAGGAAATGAAACGCCATGAAGTCCACGTCGCCCTGGCCGCCCACCACAGCGACTTGGAAATTGCCACCTTTCTGAACGTAGCGAAGTCTTTCGTTTACAAGATGCGGACAGAACTGGTGTGTTCTGGCGGTGACGTGGCATCTGTGGCGAAAAGGAAAAAGCACAGTCAGCGGTCAGACATCGTCAGGACCCCTGATTTTCTTCCGCGGCTGCAAGTCATCGCGAGTGACGACCCAGGGAAGTCAATGCGGGCCATTGCAAAGGAGCTCCAAGTCGCAGAGTCGACTATCAGGCTCGCTGTGCACGGTGACGTGATGTACCGTTCCTATGTCATAAGAAAGGGGCAATTCATGTCCAATAAAACTCTGGAGAATCGTCTGCTCCGGTCCAAGCGCTTGCTAAGCAAGCTGAAGAAACCTAAGGAACCTGGAATACTCAGTTTATTTGTTTTTTTTTTCAAATGAGAAGAACTTTGACCAAGACCAAAACGTCAACCGCAGTAACGACAGGTGGCTTTGTGCGAGCGCTGATGAGGTGCCTACAATGATGCACACAAAATTTCCGTCGTCTGTGATGGTGTTAGCCGTCGTCAGCAACGAGGGTGACGTCATGCCACCACACTTTTTTGCAGGACTCCGCGGTAATGCTGCCGCGTACGTGGAGGTGCTTGTCGCCGTTGTAACGCCCTGGGTAGAGACTGTTTCGAAAGGAAGACCTTATGTCTTTCAGCAAGATTCGGCTCCCGCTCACACCGCCTGCGTCACCCAGGAGTGGCTGGCTGACAACTTCTACGACCACGTCACTGCCAACTTGTGGCCTCCTAGTTCTCCAGGTTTAAATCCGCTCGACTACTACGTCTGGGGCGTCGTTGAGAGAGAAGCCAACAAACAGCCACATAATACAAAAAACTCGCTGAAGGCTGCTATTGCTGACTGAATGGCCAACATATCTAAGGATCACTTGATCCGTGCATGCAGCTGTTTCCGAAGCCGAATTGCATCGGTTATTGCTGCGGATGGCGAATTCATTGAGTAATTGTGAAAATAAGCCGTAAGAGAAGTGTTTCCCAAAGTTTGGTGCAAATATGTCTATTTTTGCCGGAGATATCCTTCTCTGCCTGAAGCCAACATTGTGTTCTCAAATAGCTCACGCACCTGTTATACAAGCGTATATAAAATGCACTCGATCTTCGTCAGTACATAAGTCATATTGCGTAGCATACACTTCAAAGCAGAACTCATTACCAAAATCAGCAGTTTGGTAGGTTTACCACAACACATCCGCGTTGTCAATACGTAAGCATTCTTGTAACCACATTCGCTGGGTGGCCTAACCCGCCTAGGATTACGTAAACGCGCTGAAATACAACAAAAAACAGCTTAATAATTAACACCCTTCTGAGCATGCTTACTCGACAACACTAAAAAGTTCGGGCTCATTATCATCTGTAAAAATGACGACGCACTAATCCTCTTCAATAGTGCTGGTGAACTAATCCCACACGTGACCAATGATGTTCCATTCTTAACGTGGTGTGTGCGCTAAATGCGAGCCTGAATCTATATCTCCCGACGCTTAGGTCTAATAAACGAGCACAAATACCTAAGAAAGTGACCTCGCGCATGCCCTTAAAAAATATATTACAGAGATACTGTTGTGTTTCCATTGACTTTCTGTTGCATTTCATTTTATTAATATGGTTGACTTCATTTAGTATACGGTCTTCAATATAATGTCTGTTGAGATGAAATCGAATATCATGCACTATTTCCTTAATGGCAACAGGAGGACAACCGCCGCAGTAGCTCCGTGGTAGGGCATCGCCCGCGTAACGCGGAAGTTGTCGGTTCGCCTCCCACCTGCATGGAGTTCTTTTTTCATCCACTTTCATTTCTCTTTCACTCACATTGCTACACTTAATAAAAAAAAAGTTCAGTTAAGTTTCCCTATGCCTTCCCTGACCTCCGCCCCTCCCGCTCTTTCATTTTCCCCTGACTGTTCTTTCTATGCATTTAACTGACAGAACATCGGGACCCTCGGTTCGCCTTATTCTTCTCGCTCATCTGATTTGTTACGTAAGTTAGGAAAACTTATTGTGCCAGCGGCGCATGGGCGAAAATTCGAATATATCGATGCTTGTCAAAAATTGCTGTGGGAACGTTTTAGTTTTAGATGCTGCTTTATCCTGTTTTTATGCATATAACGAAGCGTAGACGTGCTGTCGGAATGATAGTAAACACGTGTACGCATCTGCAAGCTTTAACGCATGCATGCTTTTCTCTAATGCGTGTAAGTTTTCAAGCGAAACTTGTATTGCCTCACTCGTGTCGGCGTCGGTGTTGTTGGTGTTGGTGTACAAAAAGTCCAAGCCGCGCGAAAATAAAAATTGCTTGTCGGGCTGCGAAATAGAACCACCGCTCTCCGGGTTGCGAGACCATCACGATAACCGATTCAGCAACTGTGGGTTCATCATACGCGCCCTTTAAAGCGGGGTTTTATATGCATAAAGAAGTAGATGCGGCGCCCGCAGCTGGCACGCGCGATCACGCCATACCCCCAGCCACCACATGCGTCCCCTTCCTCCGGAGGAGGGAAAAGGTGTGATCGCGTGTTCGCTCGCCTTGCGCCCGCCGTTTTCCGCCAGTTCAGGCCCGGCAGTCAGATGGGGAGATCGCATTCGGTTCGTTCTGCCGAAGAGCAGGCTGCGTTAAAGGAACGGAAGCGGCAGCGGGCCCGTGAACGTCTCAAACGCAAAAAAAAAACTAACAACCCCTCCCCTAGGGTTGGACAAGCTTCGCGTGCACACCTATTCCCGGTAGGGGAGGGGTTTTAAGTTATTTCATAAATAATTCGGATTTCTATATACTGTAGCGCCTATCCCTGCGCGGTTATTTGCCTCTTCGTCCTGTGTGTATTGTAATTTCCGTTTTCAACATGCTTATTACAAAGCAGTGTATCACTTAGGCACAGATGCTGACTCTGATCACTTGTCCAGCACTGAGTCCGAGGTTGACTTCTCGGGAAAAATAATAAGCAGACCACCAATCTATTTCACGGTGCGTTTTGAGGACGAATTTCTTTAAACTTGTTCCCTAGTTTCCAGATTTCTGTTAAATGCATGAGACTTCGTTACCAGCCGGCTCAAATCGCAATTGCAAGGTGTGTCCGAAATTGGGCAATGGAAATTTAATTTTTAAATATTTGATAATAAGTAAACACCGCGATTGGTCGCGCAAGTGACATCTGCATCGTCAGGTGATATGTACTTGAAGAAGCGGAGTCGTCGTGCTATACTCGACGCAAACAACCTAAATGAAATCTGTAGAGATTTTTTTAATAATAATAATGAACACGGGTTGTTTGTGTGGCCCTTTATTTTTGTGCGGAATCGCTTATAGCAAGTGAAGGATATAAAGTGCACTTGACGACGTGCAGGCCGACCTCTCGCCTGACCGCAGGTGCCTGGCTTTTAAGTGTTCTTGAACCCCTCCACCCATCCATTATAATCCACCATTGTAGGGTAGTCAACCAGACACATTTCTGGTTAACATCCCTGCCTTCTTTCTTTCCTACCTCTTCCCCCTCCTCATCGAGGCCCTGGACATAATCCAGGTAGGTGCTGTTTCCACGCGTGCGGAATTCTGCATCCGCACTTTTCTTTCTCGCTGTTTCATCGCGAACGTCATGTTGACAGCCGACTCAGCGCAGGGGCTGCATGGTGAGCAAAACGCGCGCCCCTCTACATGCGCTATATATCAGCATTTTTTTTTCTTTCTTCTACATCTTCTTTTGGGCGCTTATAGGAGTCGATCTTGGCGGTATACTCGTCGAGAAATGTTCGCCTCTGCCAAGTTCGCTGCTATGCGCCCAAACCGGCCATCGCGTTAGTGTCGGGACACATAGCTTTCCCGCCCCCTCCCATACGGTTCCATTCAATTATATCCTCTCCTATAGAGTGTGTACGGAAACGCGTACACAATGCGGTCCACTGTGGAAGGGAACACGGGAGCACGTGTGAGCTTTCACCCCTGGCAAATGTACAATCGCCAGGCTTCGCAGCTGTAGATGACTTGTGTTTGGTGGCGCTGGCACCTTCCTACCTGACACCTGTGCAATGCGTTGGCATAGCTCCAGCCGGCCCTTGCAGCTAGAGCTCGTGTAAAGTGAGAGCCAAAAGTTCAAGTGTTACCTTTAATAGACAGTGAACAGCAATGTGCGTCATCTAATGGTTTTTTTTTTTTTTACAACTTGGGATGGACTTATGGAACAGCCGATATAGGGAGGGTCCGAGGAAATGTTTTACATTTGTTTTGTTCAATTTACCGTCGGCGCACCAATCTGAATGTTTTTTGTGCAATGTACGCCATAAAATTAATGTATCCTATCAAAACCCGAATACCTCTTTTAAAAATAAACTAAATTATGGGGTTTTACGTGCCAAAACCACGATCTGATCATGAGGCACGCCGTAGTGGGGGACTCCGGAATAATTTCGACAACCGGGGGTTCTTTAGCGCGCGGGGCATCGAAATGTGGCCGCCATGGCCGGGATTTCATCCCGCGACCTCGCGCTCAGCAGTCCAACACCAAAGCCACTAAGCAACCACGGCGGGTCCGAATACCTTTCTTTACTGTATACACGGTATTCGGGGAACCCATTTCTGAAGCGATAAAATTGTGCACCTCGTGAGAAATTCTAAATTTTTTTATTAAGGCGTTTAGAAAAAACTTGAAGCCAGAGATGCTTTTCATTACATTTCAATTTTTTATTATTACTATTATCATTATTCATGTTAGTGTTATATCGTAGTCTTCACTGCAATGCATCTATCCACAGCAGAACAATGCATCAATAAAGAATTTGAAACAACGGCTGCTCATGCCACAACGAAAAAAGAAAAGGAAGGTCGCGACGAACACAGGTGAATGACTCTCAAGTATCGACAAAATCCAAACAAATTTCAGTGATTGGGTAGGACTGACCATGCTCAGAAAAGACACCACAAGAAAGTTGAGAGACGAAACGTTATTATTACTCGTCGCAAATTATTACAATATTTTCTTCTATTCCATGTGGGATTGCGCAGGTACGTCCGAGGGGTGATCACTACTGAAGGGCATGTCGTTGTGTTCTAGAGCTAGTTAGCGCCAGCTAACGTCACTTTCAAGCTGTTTCCCCATATGGATTAGCGTCCTAACTTCCGGGAGACAATTAGTGCACAGTATGTTCCGCAGTTCGTTCCGGCTGGCTGCGTCCTTTATTAACTCCAAGGACCTGAGAGGCAGCCATTGCGTAGAGCGTAGTCGAACCGGTCGGCCTATATTGGGAACCAAAGGTAACAGCGCGCCTGAATAGGTTAGCGTAACCCATTGTTCCGAATATCCCACAGCCAGCACAATAACGCCGTGTATATGGCTCGGATGGACTCGCCTCTTTTGATGATATGGTGTATAAATTAAAAGTTTTCTCTCTTCTCCTCCTGTCCACCGAGAACGAGGTAACGGGTTCGATTCCCGACTGCGACAGTCGCATTCTCATGGGATAGGAATGCAAGAACTCTCGTACACCGTGCTTTTGGATGAACGTTAAAGATCTCCGGTTGTTCAAAATTAACTCCCCACTACGGGGCGTCTCACAGTCCATTTCGTGCTTTCGGACGTTAAATTCGATTCCTATTTGTCATCGAACATCTGGGAATAGCACGCCGAGCCGTCAGCCAGCCTAACATCTTCAGCTTCTCGTTCAGAGTCAAGAACTCTCTTTCTCTGTCTTATCCTTTTGAAATCAGTGAATCGATCAATCAATCAATCAATCAATCAATCGATTAAAGTTTTCATTTATTCGCCGCGCTGTCATTATTTCCAGCTTTGCGTATATATGAAAGATGTAAAACGAATTATTTTTTCCCAACACCAAGAAATGGTCGTTGCTGTCTCTGGGAGTCTCCGATACAACGCGGAAGTGAGACACGAGCGGGGTTGTTTGTGTGCGTACAGATCAAGAAAAATGAAACGCATACACTAATTTAACTAATATAGTAAAATAAACGCTGGTTCGACGAAATTCCTGTGCACGACTAATTTATGCGTCACACCAAAAGACAAAATATTTAAAGTGACTTATACAGTCTCAGGTTACTTGAGCCGCCGAAACGTTTTTTCGCTACGGTTTGGGTGGCACTTCGTTCGCTCCAATCAGAATGTTCACTCCATGATTATTTCGATAGATAACTTCAACAGCGATACCAGTTCTTATAGCCAAGAAATAGAGACTGCACTGCGTTGGTATCTGAACAGAAATATCCTGCTGTAAGCTCATGAGCACGAAATTTGCCTTAACACCATAAAAACAGTCATAAATGTTTTATCTCGACAATTTCCCTTTCATGAACGTTCTTCCACCTTGCGAGCTACAGCAAACTGATTTGCCATATTTTTAACTTAAACGTCATTTTCGTCCGCTACGTCATTTCCTGCTCTGGCCTCTGAAATATGTGCACAGGTGCTACACCTCTCAGCGTCTGCGCGCGAAGAAGACTCCGCATTATTTGCTGAAATTGAATTGAATTGAATAATGGGGTTTTACGTGCCCAAAGCACGATTTGATTAGAAGGCACGCCGTAGTGGGAGACTGGGTTAATTTTGACCACCAGGGGATCTTTAACGTGGCCTCATGCAGGGTACACGGGCGTTTTTGCCGTTCGCCTCCATCGAAATGCGGCCGCCGCGGCTGGGATTCGATCCCGCGACCTCGTGCTTAGCAGTGCCACACCAAAGCCACTAAGCAACCTCGGCGGGTTATTTGCTGAAATACCAGGCTGCGTGAAAGCACAGCGTACTTCTGAGACTTCCATATCAAACCACACACGCCTAGTTTTCTACCTATACTAAAAATCCATGTGACCCACCATATGACATATTTATGTTATACTCGTCCTGCGTAGCCTTTGTCGCGGTAGTTTGAGCGGCAAGCATGCTGAAAGAACGCTGAACACTCGATCGTTGTTTCGGGAATCTGCTGCTTAATTAATTTATACGCCGGAATTTCACGTGCTAGAACCACGTGCTATAGAACTCAGCAGCGCAACGCCGTAGCCACTGAGGTACTGCGGTGGGTAATCTGCAGCTGACGTTCGCAGTTTGTGTGCAGCTCAAGAACCGCCGCTCGACAGGGTATCTTTATTGTAGCCTCGCAATTTACTTGCCTGACTTTTTAGTATTTATGTTTAAGCGCGATCTTCATTCTTTGTAGTACTTTTTTTTTTCATATAATGTTCTGCTCTCACGCAATAAAGAAAAACAACAGCTGCGTGATAGCATAATGGTTAGTGGGTCCGACTATCAGCTGCATGGCTTGGCCGCTCAGGTAGATGTTGTGCATTTAGCCATCTCCCACAAGACGATGCATGCAAATTGTCTTAAATAAACTGCATGCGCAACAACTTTGCCGCAGGGTCGTGAGTCTGATCCCCGGTGGTGGTCAGCGAAGTGTTCCTTCTCTTGCCTTATGGCGAGGCTGAGGATTACGAGGTGGCCTGACAGTTATACGATAACGACGAAGACGGCGTAATGGAAAGCGACGGACACAGCGAAAACGAGTTTCGAGCTTCTAACTGCCGAGGCAAGTGAAATGCCGTATGCCCTTACGATAGCCTGCAAACCACACTTTTGAGAGACACTTTACAAGTTGACACTAAAGTAGGGAACGCAGCTGACGAGATGAAACGCAATCATTAAAAAAAAAAGTAGATGCAATCACGCAAGCGCGTGCGAGAGTGTTCTTTTCCTGCCGCTCTTGAAGCTGGCCACAGACAAATGTTCTTTGAGAAAATGAGGGGCCGGTAATCTGAAACGTTAACACAATGCCTCATTTCCCATTGAAAGCCAAAAGACAGAGAAAGAACACAGAAGTCGTGCAATGCCTTTCGATGAATACTGTACGAGTTCAGGCGGTCGATTTGCAATGCTCGTGCTAAAGAAGCCCGCGCAGCAGCAGCTACACCTTGCCAGCCCCCACGTGGCTGTGAACGAACCCGCCTGTCGGTGTCGTCGTCGACATTGCACTCGGCGAGGGCAAGAAACAGCGAGGCGATTCAGCATTGTTTTTAAACGCGACGACCTCGCCTCGTGGCATTCGTACGACAGCAGTAGCAGCAGCAACAGCAGCAGTAGAAGGATCGCGTGTTGTATGCGCACGTACGGACGACGTACTGCCACGACAGCCCAGTTGATCGGGCTTAGGTTTTGAGCGTTACGTCGCAACCGCGTTTCTTGCGGCGAAGTTCCGCGCGTAGCGCGTTTGAAAAAGAAAAAATTATACCTTTTTACGTGTCAAAACCACGATCTGATTGTGAGGCACGCCGTAGTGGGGGACTCCGGATTAATTTTAACCACCGGGAGTTCTTAAACGTGCACCTAAATCGAAGCACACGGGTGTTCTTGCATTTCGCCCTTATCGAAATGCAGCCGCCGTGGCCGGGATTTGATCCCGCGACCTCGTGCTTAGCAACGCAACGCCAAAGCCACTAAGCAACCACGGCGGTTCGTAGCGCGTTTTGTTGACCATTCAGAGCCAAACTGTATGCTTTTGCCCCGACATACAGATATGCGCAGAACTCACTTGCGCTGAGATTTACTGGTGATTCTGAGATATTCGTCAAAAAAGAAAGAGCCATCATGCAAAGCGACAAGAGCGCACTTGCTGTAAATATAATGTTCCACCTAGCAGATACTCCTATTGAGACTAATGCTTGCGCGACGTTCTTTTCTTTAACATTTGTTGAACATTACTTGGATATATACTGAAGGTAATACTTCAAAGTTTAATTAAGTCAAGTCCATAGAAATACGCCTTGTGTTAGCTGACAGTGACTGAACAAATG
The DNA here is from genome assembly GCF_013339745.2 of Dermacentor silvarum. Classification (NCBI taxonomy): domain Eukaryota; kingdom Metazoa; phylum Arthropoda; class Arachnida; order Ixodida; family Ixodidae; genus Dermacentor; species Dermacentor silvarum. The sequence continues at coordinate 222,591,624 of NC_051155.1, forward strand.
TACTTGTCTCGGGTGCCTAAGCGCAAAAGTAAACACGCGTGCGAAACTTGAAAAAAGTGGTTTCATCGCAATCAATGGTCTAATCTTGAAGCAACATAGTCGGATGTCTCGAACGCAGTGTTCTACACAGGGTGCCCACCAATTTGGCTTTGTTATTTGGGGGCCTTTAATATTGGCGACGCTCCGATGCCAGCTCAATGTCTGCCATTCTCGCACTGCTGCGAGTATAGCAAAGCTATAGCTTAACACGCTTAGTTCAGCACCAAACGAGTGCGCATGACCACTTTGCTCTTTGACGATTCACCACAACAGCCCAAGCCCTAGATGCTGGCACCCGTTTGATAAATCTAAATTTCATCGAGCTACTTTATTCGTTTATTTTATGAAGGTAGATGAATTATATTTTTAAAGAGCAACTGAGAGCCGAGTCTTTAAGGAAAAATTGAGCATACGCGCAATTGATCTTTGCAAGTGTATACGCGTATATCACAATTAGAAAGAATCCATTCGTTTGAGACTCTATACTTCAGCGTCAATGATATAGCATTCGAAGCGGTATAAGCCACAAAGTATCAACGCTAGTATTGGTGTTTAAGCAATGAGAACATCTGTTCGTACTGAGCCAGATCGTGTACACATAAGTTGCCTTGTGAGCGCGCGCGATCTTGATTCATCAAGGGCTTCTTTCTTTCATTTCTTTTGACAAACTAAGAAGGAAATTTTTGTGCATGAAAGTAGTTGGAGTAGCTCTTCCGAGGTGCACGATTCGGTCGTGTAAGATAGGCGCAGAGCGGGATATATTTCGCCGAATTAAAGCATTGTGGACTTTGAGCAAGGATGACACCTATCCGCCTGATTACGTATTAGCAATCCTGCGAAGTGCGTTCACTATCAGATTGACTTCCCATTCGAGTTTATTTACGTGCAAAGCCAGGAATCCACTATTATTCAAATAAAGTGATGCTGTTTGACGTTCATTAAAGGTTGTCATTCCAGACAAAAGCGGAAGCGTCTTAACTGCCTCCGGGTGAAAGGTCCGTTTGTACTGTTTATGTTTCGTGGTGTGGGCTTCTACTCATGTTCCCAACTCTATCCTGGATATCTTTTTTTTTTTTTACAGAGTAAGCTGTTATGGGCTCATTCTAATAGCCATTTCGGTTCGCGTTGTTGTCCGCCGCCGCCGCCGCGTAAGCGCTATCGCCCGAAATGCGAAAAACAGTACCCGGTCTCCGCCGGGATCGAGCCCAGGCCCGCTGCGTGGGAGTCGGATACTTTACCACTGAGCCACGCAAGCGCTTGCTGTCAGCGTCAGAAAAAGGCCCTATAAACGCTTCCTAGGCAGGCGCGCAGGCGCAGATGACCCGAGCCTCCGCCAGTATAGTGGTGCCATCTAGTTGAGGCGCCAGCAAAAGCCGCATGCACAGGCGCAGACAACGAGATGCGATTCACGCGAGGCGCGCAATAACCGCGATATCGACGTGAGATGTGCGCCACGTATTCTCGGTGCCTCTTCGGTACACGTTATGGCGTCTCCTCGCAAGGTACGAACCGCTGCTGAAGAAGCGAATCGTAGAGCTAAGTGCGCGGCTACAACCAAGCATCATCGGGCTCAGCAGACTGCTGTGCAGAGAGCATTACAAACCGCAGCTCGCCGTCGACGCCGGGCGGACAGTTGAGATCGCTCTCGTCAAAACGAGGCGAAGAGACTTTGCCGCGAAGACCCTGTTGTGCGTGGTACCGAAATTGCTACTCTTAAGCCGCTCCACCAGCTAACGCTGTGACTGTGCTGCGTGTGCCGCGCAGGCCTGTGACTTTTTTTCCTTATCTCCATTCTCCATCACTCCATTCATCGCACGTTATCTTAGTTCCTTCCCTTGCCTTCATTGTTGTTTCAGTGATATTTTTGTCGCTGCTCTTTATTGCACTGCAAGTGACACTGCAAGCGACGACCTACTTTATGCGGCTCCCCACCTGGTCCATTCTGGTCTCTAATTAACCATATATATGCACAAAGACCATTAGAGTTACAGAATGAATGCCAAGGGAAGAGAAGCGCAGTCGAGAACGGCAGAAAATTAGGTGGGGTGATGAAACTAAAAAAAAAATTGCAGGTGCAAGTTCAAATCAGCTAGTGCACGACAGGGGTAATTGGAGATCGATGGGAGAGACCTTGCCCTGCCAGTGGACATAAAATTTGACGACGACGATGATGATGATGATGATGATGATGATGATGATGATGATGATGATGATGATGCACAAAGATCAACCGAACACCACATCCGCCATATCCACCTTACGAAAACGACGTTATACGTTACTTTGCGTCGCGAAAAAAATAAAAGAAAGAAAATAAACGGGTCCATAGATATCCAGACATGTCTACAAGACCCCGTCTGCTGCTGAATGTGGGGGCTGTAAACCAAATGCACCTCTCAACTATACACGCTACATTTAAAAGCCGTCAACTATTTAAACCTGGTCGCAGATTCCGTGGTTAAACGTCCCGCGAACATTCACATTGCGTTACGAGGGACGCTGTTGTGGAGGGCTCCGGATTAAGTCTCGGCACCTGAGGTTCTTTAACGTGTACCCAAAGCACGGAACAGGCACGTGTTTGCGTACCGGCTGCATAAGAAAGCGGCCGCCGCGGCCAGAAGTTGAGCCCGTGCGTTTCTGCATTTCGTAAGCGTTTCTACCGTATGTAACTGTGCAGACTGATCTCACTCTAACGAATGCTAACGAGCTCGGCGTTACGCTGTAGGCACTACAGCGTACGTCATAAGCGCACACCCGCAGAGCGTCTGAAGCACTGCAAAACGGCGCGATCGAGAACGTTCATCCATTAGCGCTGCAAGTGAAAACGCACGCCAACCGCTCAGCGGGCGTCAGCAAACAGGTCCTTGGAGTTTCAGCGCCGGTAGTAGTCATCACTTGTCAATGCCCTCACACACAAGGCGCATGCGTCAACGCCTCGCTCGTGTATACGTAGACGGAACCGCTCCGGAACCTCCCTTCGCGCGTGTTGTGTTCATGAGCTTTCGCGGGTCGGGCTCCTTGTCGACACGCCTGCTGCGTCGAGCGTTACCATAATTAGAGAGTTTTAGATTAGGAGACGCAAGCGGCTTGCGTTCGCAAGTACTAGGGGCCACGGTACTACGCATGCGTAGACAGGTCAGCGCATGCGCAGTATCGTGGCCCCTAGTTCTTGTTGTTCTTGCGTACGCAAGCCGCTTGCTCCCCTAATCTAAAGACCAAACTGCACGTACGCGTGCCGGCGCGCGAAAGCTTGCGCCCACGCGCCTTGGCTTTGCCGCACCTCGAAATCGTTATTTGAATTCGTGTGCACGCAAGTTTCAGAAATTTACTGAAAAAATAAATTAATATTCTACTGTTAGGCGGAATTCCTAGCATGTTCGAAATCCCATTCTTATTCGTTCGGCGGCCTCCGACGTGTTTCCTTGTGTGCTCGTGTTTCAGTATCCGTGTACGCGAGTGTTGTGCTTAAAATATAAGGCACTCGTGTGATATGCAGTTCACAAGATTAGATTGTCGGTCTTTATTTATTTTTTATTCATGATATTTAGGAGACGTTGGCACCGATCTTTAAGTGGCACCAACTACTTCCTTTCTCATAGAACCAAGATATACTAAATATGACATAACAAGCTGGCACTAAACAAAATAAAAGTAAGAATGAAAAGGTCCGAGCTATAGTTGATTACTGTTGTACAAGATATATTTCTTCGAATAAGAGTTCAATTGTCCTTCAGTGCTGTACCTGTACACCGGATCTATCTGTATTCATCCTGTTGTGCGCTACGAGCTATTGACTATGTGATACGTAAGTACAGAGAGAGGCAAGAATGGGTTGCCAGTGCGAATTCTCAGTGCAATGGCGACCGACCCCGGGTGCCTCTCAGGTTGTGCCTGCGAATAATACATAGGCGTTCGTCATTCGCGTGTCGCGCAACACCGTCTACGATAGCGTCGAGGGAACTTCGCACGGGTGGTGGTCGTAAATATATGATGTACGCCTACAGACACCCGCACGGCGCCCCGCAGGACGGAAGTACCCCTGGGTGTATAGTGTACAACTTAACCGGCGCAGCGTACATAAGCATTCCGTGCTTGCAACAGCCACGCAACAGGCGTCACATCTGCGACACTTATAGATATATATTTTCCTATGTGCAACTCAAGCCGCGAGCGTGCATTTTTTCCGTGCTTCGTATGCTGCGAAGCCTCGCCCAACGACTTGACCTATTGTTTTCTGCCCGGTGCTCTCCGCTTTCAAAAAAAAAAAAAAAACAATAAAAGCGACAGAGTGCCTTGCGCCGCTCGGTTACACAATGCCAGTGTTGTAAGTGGCGCAAGCGTTTCCGTGTATACGTTAATTCGCGACTGGGGGTGTTCCTGTGTGCACGGCATTCTTTCGCGCGCTCGTTCCCAGAGCGAAATGTGTGATCTCCACATATATAGAGATGCGCTGTGCAATCTGATATAGCTGGGAACACTTATGTTCCTCGTATCCGAGTGCCGAAGTTTGCTCTGCCCAAGCAAGAGCCACGAGATGGAACAACGTAGTACTGCATCTGAACAAGAAAGAGAGAGAGAGAGAAATTTATTTATAGAAATGCAGAGAGGTCAGCCTGAGCTATAGCTTGCTCTGGCCTGCTACTCTACACTGGGGAGAAGCGAGTGGGAGGAAAAGGGATGATGAATGATGATGATGGTGTGAGAAGGAGTAACGTATATACAAGTTCAAGACGTTGTGGCATATCTGTAAAGCCGTGCGTCTAGCCCAATGGCTTGTAGGAAGGCTATAGCTGCACTTGTAATCAAGGCTGCGCTGTTTGCATTAGGCCAAGCACCCAAAAGAAACTTGTCTGATACCGGCCTCTTATCGACGTTTGCGATGGAAGAGACAAGGGCCGGTATTTTGTAGCGATGCGTTATGCTATATTCTATACTAGTCTTATCATCCACCGCTCACGGCCGGCTGATCCCGTTGATAACGTGAGCGGACCGTCGCTCGATCTGACCACTGACCAAGCGCGAAAAGAGCGAAAAGGCATTAGCATCGAAAGGCATCGATACAAAATACTGGCCCAGTTTCTGTCGTTCTTGCACGTACGCGGGACAAACGCAAAATATGTGATCAAGTGTTTCTGGCACCTGGCAGTATTCACAATTTGGGCTAGAATCACTGCGACCTATGAGGTGTTTATAACGCTTGGTGGATGCGACACCATGCTTGTTTGGCTTCTTTTGAGCTGGTGAGGCTACGGAATTTCATTTCTGGGTTCAATTTATGCATTTGCTTGTTTCCTCGTTCTGGCTGAGTCCAGTGCTCCAACGTAGAGTTGCGTATTACACAACGAAGTAGGCCGTTTGTGTCTGTTCGTGAGAACGCAATGAGTATTTCAGAAGCATTATTTAACGGAGTTTTCGCTTCAGCGTCTGCCTGCTCGTTCCCTATCACGCCACAGTGTGAAGGTATCCACTGACAGGTGACATTATGGCCACTTCTACTTGCATGGTATGTGAACAAGATATAGTCCAGAATAATACTATATACAGAGAATCGGCTGATAACTTGCGTATACGTATACAGGCGCTCACTTTCATGGTAGACTGCGCAGTGTGCGTTTCTGTTACAGATTGCTCGCTCACCTTCTGTAAAGTCCCTATATAGGGACTTTAACCTTCTGCATACAACAACGCCACCTTCTGCAGCAGTAAATAATACAAGCCACCGGTATAGACAGCCGCCACGTGCTCATGTTCTTTTAATCAAAGAATCGCAGAAAGTCCGTGTCCGTACGCACCCATGAATTAGTATATCCGCAGACCTCTACGACGGAAATCTAGAGTCCGACATACTTTGATTCCAAGTTGACAGTGTTTCATTTGTGTTAAAGAAAAAATCGAAATTTAACACACGCGTACAGAACGCGAGCTCCACCTTGAAAACTCAGTGCTCAGTGAATAATAGCTTACTGGTGAAACATTCAATTACGTGCGCTGATCTCATCTTGATCACCTCTCGAAGCTTGTACACTTCGTTGAGAAGTCCTTACGAAATATTTTTAATAAAAGCGAAGCAGACAAGGTATGCAGCACGACAACCTCTCCATAGCAAGAAATGTATAACGAAACCATACAGAACACACATCTACAGCAACGTACAAGTATCTTCAGCATGGTAGAGCAAGAATTTGCGGCCTCTTTTCTACAGCGGCGCCCGTCAAACTGTCACGAATCCGAGACCGCTTTGAAATTCTCGTTCTGCCAATTGCACGTATGCTTTCGATGAGGGAGCATGCTGCGAAGCCTCTCACGTAATATGATCTTGGCTGTACGCGACTTCTTGGCCGCGAATTCTCGTCCCGTCGTCGGCGTAATGCAGGCGCTCGGAGGCGTAATCGAGCGGCGGCCGCGTTAAGGAACAGTGTGCGATACGCGGCGCCCGTCCCCATCTCGAGTGGTCATTGTTCAAGGCTCGTCGCTCGCTGTGCTCGCTCGTAATCGCGAGAGGCGACGGCGTTACGTGACACCTTGGCTCTCGAGTGGCTGACCAAGACGCATCGTGCAAGCTGCTCGCCTAGTACAATCGTCCTGCCGCGTGCGAGTTAGCGGTATATAACACGTTGCTGAGTGCAGCGCTATATATAATAGGTGCATTGGCTATAACCGTAAAGTGCAAATACGCAACGACAAATTGACAGAGTGGGATGGTTGATGGGTTCCGTTTCGAAAACGCGTCGTTCTGTGTTTTCGCTTACACGGTTACAGCCAGTGCAGTATACTAGCAAGCCGAGTCCTCCACGAGTCCACGCTTATAGGTCCACCTATCCATAGCGGAGTATAAATGGTCACAGAAGGAGACCACACATGAAACCCAGTTATACCACCTCAACATTTCCCTTAGAATGCGTCTTCAGCTTACACAATTTCTAATAGCTCTTTTCACTGGCCACGGGAAAGAGACAGAGTAACTCTGGCTGCATTGCTCGGTGCATGCTGTACACAGCCTCGGAGACCCCGTACGCGGAGCTCACGGCGACAGCTCAATGCTGTTTCTGTATTTCTATGCGGCCCTTTGTAGATATGACCGTAAACGTTACGGCGTTGCATAGAATTGTCCGCAATAAACGGAATGTATGCGGCGGACTTTAGCCAACTAGCACGCAGCTGTGTGGGAAGTGCTATATATACGAGCGCACCTGTTCGTTTCGATGTGAAGACTTTGTGTGAACAGAACGGGCAGCTGCTGCACGAGAAGTTACGCGCTTACTCTCGCTCGCGCATTCACCCCACGTTTTCTCAACGCGATTTGTGCACAGCCGCTTCTGAAAGGACCCTGCAACGCATAGAGTTTCCTACAAACATTATACTGTATAGAGGACTACTCTGACACTACGATAGTTAAGCCGCAATGGGAACGATCGTTAGTATGCATGAATTTGTTTAATATCCGTGCTCGTGGCTTCAAATGCTTTTGCGGCGTTATTTGTTAGGCTTTATCTTTTTAAATTTCCAAGCACTCGGTTTTCTACATGCATACAGCAGGGTAATTAGTCGGTCTCGACGCGCATGCGTAAGCATTGCGGATTGTCGCATTGGTTGGTAACAACTTTATTGATAGTCCTGCAGAGCTTTTGCCCACGGGGCCTTAGGTCTCCCACGTGGGGACGTCGAGGTGTTGCCTCGCCGCCGTCGCAGTCTATAGCGAAATATTTCGTTGATAATGATCACTTGCAAAGTCACAAAGCTGTTTGAAGCCAGAAGGACGAAGTTTAAGCAAATCCAATTACTGTATACCCATGTAATTATCATGCCGGCTGAACTGGCATACTTGCAGCTTCCCTGGACACTATAGCGTCAGCGTTACCGTTAGTAATTTTTTGCAGGAAACCCGTGTTTCAGGCCTTCGTGATCTCTTACAGATACATTTACGCCAAAACTCCTCGAATTGCATAATTGAAGGTCACAAATACTAGGTTCGATCCGGTAAGTGGGAGAACAGAACACGTTCACCGGCGCATTAGCGAACTGATAAATAAATAATAACAAACACCGCATAATTTCGTGCAGATTCCATGGTTTCGCGGATGTCCCCAACAACCCATTCACAATTCAGGACCTTAGATCCTAGAACGGTGACGTCATAGCTCGAGGCCGGGGAGTCCAAAACGGGCCCTGACAATACCTCCGGTATACGCCTGGAAGTAACAGCTTCAGGGCATGACTTCTTATTCTAGGAATTGTTGCTACAAATCAGCGCAACGCTTAGCACGTTCATCGTTTCCTCACGTTATTCGCAACTGAAATGTCGACCTCGGAGCGCAGCTTCAATGCACATGAGCGCTAAGTCCTAAGACATATGCCCCGTTTGCATGGCATTGACAGGACTCTATTTGATGAACTTTCAATGTGAACAGGCCGAGGGAAAGTGAAGGAATGTAAAGAAGGCAGCTGTGTTCCTACCGATGGCGTCACGTTTTAAGGCCGACATTTACACTACGAACACAACAGCGAAGAAAACAAACGCGAAAAGAGTCGCTGTTGGGCTCGCCGACGTGGCCCGCCCAGATGTCATGTACCAGCGTGCCGCCACCGCTATGAGTAATGAGGACTTCCATCGTCTAGGTCGAGTTAAAACAGCTGCGTACGTCGGAGAAGAATGTTACAGGATATCGTTAAGGGGTCATCTGATAGCTTATTCTACTAATGTTCTACTGTGTCAATTAATTTTACACCTTTCTTTCTTTCTTTCATGCATTCATTCTCCTCGACTGCTCGACCACGGCCGCTGGATAAAAAACATTTTTTTTTTTTCATCAAACGGCCGTGGCTCGACTCGTCCTCATGTGTGGAGCAGCTTCGCAAAGCATCTGGCAGCACCGCGGTGGTAATATTTAACATTGTTTTATGCTCATGGGAGCGCGCTCGCTAAATACACACAAGCGCGCGCTAACCGGTATCAGCGCTTGTTGCTTGGAACTTCAGCTGTCTGACCGGCGTCATAATCTATCGCTGCACGTCTGTGTGTGCCCCTAGAGCGTTGGAACGATATGCTACGCATTTGAGCATGCCGATCTTGTTCGTCGCACATGCCGCAGCACCTCGGACGTCACGCAGAATTATTTATGAGACCACGTTCCAAGACTCGTTCCCGAAGGCGTTAGCGGCACAATAGAAGAGCGCCGCTGACTACTGCTGCTGCTGCTGCTACTGATGATGATAAACGAGAGGTAGCGCCCACGTACACGTGCTCATGGAATGACCGAGGATTTCATAGAGCTCACCTCGGGCGGGTATTCGCGTTCACTGCATTTTAGGACGACGAACCTCGAAGCTTCGTTATCAGGGGAGTCGCAGCGCGAAAGAAAACGGGCGCGCACAAGAAAGACGACGAGCATCTCGTCGTCCTTTCCGTGTGCATCCGGTTTTTCTCTCTTTTTTTTTTCCTCACTTTTTTACGCGTTCCGGTCCTTAAAAATTTTAGAGCGCAGCTCCTGTGGCGAACGTCGGCGCCCTCGGCGTAACCGAATGAACGAGTATACACTGCCGCGAAAGATGAAAGAGCGAACGCGAAGCGCAGTGGGAGATGAAAGACGGCGATAGCGAAGAAAGCGGAGTAGGATGGCGCAGCGGAACCATGGGGTGGAAAGCGGAGGAGGAAGGTATGGCGAAAGCGTGAGAAGAAAAATGCAGGGCCGCGCAAGACGGGCTCTGCGGCGACGATGGCTACGCGAGATGGCGCCAGAGTAGCGGGCGTCGTCTCTATGAAAACAAAGCGCTGCATGAGCGAAGGTCTGTCTGCGGCTGCTACTGCGAATCGCGCCCACGCGTCACCCACGCGCTGCCTTTCGCGATCTCTCGATTAGCGAGGCAGTCGCGCCACACTTCGCTCTGCTTGCAACGTGCCGCACGAGAAAGATTGTCCGCACTAGCCAATATATCGCGAAATGACAACACGTATAGAGCTGCGCTCAAATTTCGTATATGGGAGTATCGCTATCGTCGGTGAATTTTTTTAACTAGCCGTAGCACGGGTTTCCCTGAACCTCCCACCATAAAGCTGTTGCGCGGAAGGCAGCCGCGACAGCAGTGAGTACTACATCAAAGTTGCCTATAGAGGTGGTGACACGGGTAATTGCTTTTACGAGAAAGATAAATGACCTGAGTACAGGGTGCGTGTATAGCGTAGACATGTTTTTGCTGCTGAAGTGCCAACGCGTTTTCGATTGCTTCTTTTTTTTTACCAATAGTAATGAGCCACGCTCTTGTCGAAATTGATCGAGTTAGGACATCTGAAGCGCAAGCAGGCAACGAAGACCTCTACCAAAAACTCTCATTTAGGGTAGTAAAATCTATTGTCCTAAACTCCGTGATTGCTTAAAAGAATACCTTGATTACTCGGCCGTCATTTGCCTTGCAATGTCTGTCATTTGCCTGCAGCAACTCGTTCAGTCAGTATGCACATGCACTCGAAAACAACATAATCTTTTTTTTTCTTTCTTTCTTTTTTTTGCGCTACTATGGAGAACGTTCTGCGATGTAATTATGACACACTTTCAGTGCCACGATGTGAGAGAGTGTATACAGCTAAACGTGCTCGAGCTTCGAGCACAGACAGACGCTCACACAGAATTTGGCAACGATACCAAAACTAGAGCAACAACACCAACAGAATCGTCACATCAATCGAGTTAGCGCTCCATTCTGTCTTCCTAGCACTGTCTGTTCCTAAACAGGAAGACGACGAAGAAGAAAAAGAAAGTGACTATTCGCTGGCTGACGTCGCAGACTACGCTGACAAGAGACGCATCTCCATTAATTAATTTGACCTACATTTTCTCGATGTCCTGAGAGAACTATTCTATATTATCTCACTTTATCAATTGTTATCTTACTTTTTCCATTTCATCTGCTTCTTTCGCATATCAACCTCATCATGGCTTTTATCTGCATCCCAATGCTTCTTCGATCTCTCTTTGGCTCGTTTTTCTGTATCTGATTTTTTTTAATTCTCAATATATTTCACTTCAATCACTTTTGCACCTTGGCTTGCATGCAGCAGTAGCAAATATCACCTACGTTGTCAAATGTTTGCCCCTAGCATTTTATCCTGAAGTACTCATCCTTGACCTCATTATGTAAACCGTTCCCCTTGTAGTTAATAAAAAAAATAGTTTTTGAAAATGATTTCTCTATAGTCTTCCTGTAGAGCTTTTCCGTTCATCTTACCGTTTTAGTTCTCCAGCAAGTTATCTCGGAATCTTACTTTCCGTTTTAAGGTATCTTCGGTATTGCGTGCTCCTCCTAGACATCCATATTTATTTATTTATTTATTTATTTATTTATTTATTTATTTATTTATTTATTTATTTATTCATTTATTATTTATTTATTTATTATTACGGTAGCAATTATATGGACACTTAAACTGGATTTCTGCCGTCGGCGTCGCCGTCGTCGTCGCCGTCGCCGTGAGGTTCCGTATAGATAACATCATCGCCGCGCGCCGTATGCCCGAGCGGTAGCGTGCGGGGGACGCGCGCTATCACGGAGAGCGAACGCACGGCGGAAAGCAAACGCGACCGTCGCGCGTGTGGGTATGGGAGGAAGGGAGGGAGGGAGGGAGGGAGGGAGGGAGGGAGGCGGGGCAACGCTGCGCTCCGGCACCAAAGGCCTATCTTGCAACCGGGCGCAAGCAAGGGGAACTTCCCACTCAACCTCCCACGCGCAAGCAAGGAAGCGGGACGGCAGCGCCGGAGGGAGAGGGGGGGCGCACTTCCACTCTGCCAACAACAACGCTCGTCGCCTCTTATCTCCACACGGCTCTGACCTTTTCTATGCGCTGTGCATTCGCCGCTCAGTTTCCGTTAAAGCGATAGACCACACGTACCTTGCCCGATGCGACGTATATGCGCTTGCTGCCAGCGTTTTGACAGTCGTTGTCTGCGGTCATTCAGTGTGATCTATTTATGTTTGCTTGTGCGCGCTCACACCACGCTTGTTCATTGTTTGTGTTGTTTGTTGTTTGTTTGTTGTTTGTTTGTTGTTTGTTTGTTTGTTTGTTTGTTTGTTGTTTTGTTTGTTATTTATTTTATTTATTTATTTATTTATTTATTTATTTATTTATTTATTTATTATTTATTTATTTATTTATTTGTTTATTTATTATTTATAAGTTCGCAGCCCAGTAACCCTGCAACAACTAAGTAGCAATGTAGGTGCCTAAAACTCTATTCGTCAGAAGCGCCCCGCAACCGAGAAGACAAAATTAACTTTTAATTAAATTTGGGGGTATTACGTGCCAAAATCCCGATATTATTACGAGGCACACCGTAGTGGCCGGGGGAGTCCGGATTTTGACAACCTGGTGTTCTTTAAAATGCACCTAAACCTAAGAAAACGCGCGTTTTTGCACTTAGCCCTCATCGAATGCAGCCGCCGGGCAACAAACCCGCGACCTCGTGTTTAGCAACGCCGCTAAGCCCGCTGAGCCACCGCAGCCGGTCAACCGAGAAGACGCACTTCAGAAAACAGCGAGTGGCTGAGCTATTTCCTCCCACAGACATGAGCTATACCGCTTGCATTTGAGGGACACACATCTCTCTCCCCCCACTCGCTTCTTTTGCGCCGTTGTGAAATGGTTCACGACACGACATATCGCGAGAACAAAAGGAAGGACGCGGAAGGAGAGAGAGAGAATCAATTGAGGTGATTCTCCGACACGTGTGCACAATATTTCAACTCGGCGGGAGCACTTGCCGCTGCATTCTGCGTGTCTTTGACCTGTCACTGACCGTATAGTGCCTCCGTGCAAGCACACGACAGGGAGGCCCCCGAAGCGAAGAAAAGACATTCGCTCGCCGGAACACCAATTGGCCATCCCGGAATTGGCCATCCCACAGGGCACCCACTGGTTCAAATGGGCACAAGCGTACCCCGGCCTGGCGTTCGGCTTCCTTCAGGGGTGATACGCCAGGGAAAGGAGCCTGCGCCCTGAATTCCCATCGAAACCCTCGTGAGGCTCTTTGAATTTCAGTATGTTCGGCCAGCTTCTCCTATAATACGAGGCTCTTTGAATTCCAGTACGTTCGGTGACGCGCGTGTGGGCGTGCGCAGTGATTGAACGAAGGAAAAGAAGGAACAGATGAAAGAAAGAGCGGAATACACAACGTGATTCTTACGTGTTAGTTTCTTATTGTTGCGTAGAATATGTGTCTACTTTGTGTATTGCATCTTCGCCTAACTCGTCCTTCAGTGTCGCGCTTCTTTCTTCTCTCTCTTTTATTTGGCTGCGGGACAGGAAGTGTCCTTAAACTGTAAAAACAACAACACGTGTACGCTTGGCGCTGACGAGGCGGTGGCTCGTAAGTGAATGTTCAAAGACTTGAAAGGGTCTGAAGGCGAGCTCGCTGGTAGGCATCCATGGTGGAAAAAAAAAAAAAAACAGCGCTTAAAACACGGGCAGAAGGAAGAACACAGGACGAACGCTGCCGTGTGTTCTTCCTTCTGTCCGTGTTTTTACGCTGTTGCTTGCACCAAGGTTCAAAGACAGCATTCAATACGTCAATCACGGAAATATTTCGAGGAAGTAATTAAAACGCTCGTTGCGCACACTTTCGAAGAAAGCAGTCAAGCAGCTTTCTGAGCCGCACTTCGTCGCACCCCTCCCGTCTTTCCCCATTAAAATGCCGCCATAAAAAACTTCCACCAGCAGAAATTTACGAGACGCAAAAGCACTAATGCTGAGACCTTTTCAGAAGACGCTGTCGCGTGTCCACTTCTTTCAAGTTACCAATACGCAACCAACTTATGCGGTGCTTGACTGGATGCACTTTGCTTGGGACAGCTTCACCTGCTTCCGAGGCAGCGTATTTGTTAGACGAAGCCAATAATAACAACCCTGCCACCGATCGAGCGCCTATAATTACGTTAAATGATCAGATGTTGGCGCCTTTAGCCATGGCGCCGGCTGTTCTTGTCACAGAGCGATCAAAAAGAAAACCACGAAAATATAGTCCAAGAACGCGCCACGCACACACACACATCATACTGTTCCGTAGACAAGCGGACCAACGCAGACATAGAGCGAAATTTCGGCACGCGTGAGCAACACTAAGACGTTTGAAGACGATGACAGACGTTTAGTGGCGCAGCGTGTCACATCGTCAAGGCACTCAATGTAATGTCAATGTGCGCAAATTATGCTCACAATAAACTGAAATGTACAAGACGTGCGTAGGCTAATCACGTATAATGAACTATTTTATGCTACGATCAACAGTGGTCTCACAAGGAATGTCGCTTGACTCGACGTTTCTGCATGGGTATCTTGTCTTCGTCGGGGCAAGTATCCTTGTCGCGACGAAAACGATTCCCCCGTCTTCTCAAACAGTGCTCGATTCGGAGCTCTTCCTCCACCCCACCGAGTAGAGTTGCTGTATAGGCTCCCTTTAGATCCCTAAAGGGAGCCTATACAGTAACTCTACCACCGAGTGGAGCACAGCGCCGCCCTTCGACTGAGGAAGACGCTATAGACTCCTCAAGAGCTGCCGCAGAATGTCAGAGAAACGCAGCGACAACTTCTGTCGAGAGGTGGCGCTACAATCCAGCTTTCTTGAGTCGAGTTGAAAAATATACGGAAACGTTGGCTCAAGCGACATTCCTTGCTAGACCACTGTTGATCACTTCGAATCACCATCTTTCCGCGAAACTCCGTCTTCTATTGTTGCGATAGCAGTTATTGTATACGGATGCTCGAGCCGCATTAAGTGCGCCGTCGTCGTTGTCGTGCTGTCCCTCTATCGACGACGCATGCGCGGCTGGCACGTGGAGGCATCCAGAAATGCAAAGTGGGCAAATGGCTCCAAAGGCGACGGAGCCAAGTGAACGCACCGTCATCCTCCGCTCAGTCGGCTCATCGCGCCAGCCCTCCGAGACGCCTTCAGCGCAACGCTCAATTTTGCCATCTGTTTCAGTGTTCCGGTATCGGACGAAACTGACAATATTTGTCTTTCTTCCGGGGCAATACGTCCGGACATAATGAACTCAATAGCAACCCATGATTTTACTTTTTTTTTCCTAGGATATTCGTAAAGCTGTAAGCGTTCCTCTCTGTAACGTTATATTTAGCGACAGATTATTAATGCTGAAAAGCACAAGGAACTGCAGCTCATTGATGCCAACAGTGGATTCTGCACACGTCACCCCAGAAACTTTTTTTTTTTTGTCCGTGCTCAAGGTTGTGGGAAATTTCTTTCGGGGAACTCAGAAGTGCGCACAGTCGTCCATAGATTAAGCAATAAAAAAATAGGTGAAAAAAAAGAAACAAAACAAAAATGAAAGACAGGAATGAGCCATTCTTTCATGAAAATGCCCCACTACCATCCAACTGTTTATACATTGCATCACAAACAGGGTTTCTCGTCCCAACCCCTTTTCTTTTTCTCTCTTTTTTTTTTCTTTTTTGTGCGTGCGCGCGTGTGTGTCTGTAGGCGCGCGCCGCTTATCTATAATTCGTAATCTTTTGCCTCGCTTTTAGGAGCAGCGCTTTCCGAGGCCCAAGAGGAGCGCAGAATGAAGAAAGTCCCATTTGGCATGGCGCCACCCGCCTTCCTATGGCAGACTGTTAATGAATGTGTATTCCTGCAGCTTTCCGTGTTTCGTAAGGTTAGCTTGCGCCTTCCTTGTTCTGTACGAAGACATTGACGCATTACCGGCGAGCGGAGACTTAAGGACGTTTCCGCGCCCTTCTGCCTCCACTCTATTCAGCATCTTCACAATATACGGAATATTTGCTCCCAATATTTGCCTTGATGTTAAGTATATAGACTGTCTGTACATTTATCTACGCTCTCGCATAGTACGCATAAAAAGACATGCGTTATACCAGGTGCTTTTTTTTTTTTTTTAGCTGCACCAGATTTTTTTTTAATTGCCTGTGGGACACTGCAACAACTCTAATCCTTGAGCTAAATTACTTCTACGAGAAATCAAAATGCTTAATTGAATAATTACCGTAAATACACAAATTGACCTTTAGTTGAATATGTTACGGCACGTACTGCAATTTACGAATTGTAGCCGGTGAGTTCGCAAGGCCGTTCAAACACTTGGAACGAATTCTCAGGACTGCACCAGTTTCGAGATATTAATTTTCAAAGTGTCCGACGAAACGCATTGGCGTTCCAGTGACTTTTGCGCTTCAATGTATAAAACAGCGTTTTCCTTGAATAGTAAGTGGAACATGTGTATTTTTACCCTCAAGTTTGACGGCGCATATCTCGAAACTGGTTCCATCCTCACAATTCGTTCCATGCAAGTGGATGTGCCTTGGAAACTCACTACCTACAATTCGTAGATTTAAATGCGTGCCGTAAAGTGATTCATTAAAAAGTTAATTAGTGTAATTGTGTTAATTATTCAATTAAGCATTTCGATTTCTCGTATAAGTAATGGCCGCCTCATCGAATAATTTAGCTCAAATGTTGGAATTGCGCTTTTTGCAATTTTTTTTTAATTTTCATTGCAGCTAAAAAAAAAGACCTATAGAAGGTCAGTGAACCACCAAAACATCTGTCAGAGCGCAAGCAGCTTGCATATCTGCAGTATTTAATCCACAGAGCATACGCCTGAAAAGTTCCCGCAAACGGAAAGAAATAATGATCGTTTGGAAACTTTCGCAATAATTACTCCAGCGCAGCTTGCAAGTACGTAAGCATCTTCGCCGATATTTACAAGCGTCAGAGTGACGCTGTCACTCCTGTCCCAGTAAATCGATTACCTGAAGACTTTTTTTTTTTTTAACAGCACAGATTCCACAGATTTTTAGAAGCTACATTTGGCTGCGGGCTTTCTTCAGACTTTGCTGCGTTCAGGACTCGCGTTTGATTTCCGCGCCGTTGCAGTGGCGCTTCAGTGAGGACTGAATGTGAAAACGCGTGCGTACTTGGATTTAAATGCCCGTTAGAGATCTCCCTATATAGGTGGCCAATAATAATCAAGAGCCCTCAACTATATGGTGTCTCTCATAGCCCCAGTGCCGCTTTGGAATGTTAAACATTACAAAGTCATTCTGTTTGTCGCACCATGTT
The DNA here is from genome assembly GCF_013339745.2 of Dermacentor silvarum. Lineage (NCBI taxonomy): Eukaryota > Metazoa > Arthropoda > Arachnida > Ixodida > Ixodidae > Dermacentor > Dermacentor silvarum. The sequence goes on from NC_051155.1 coordinate 222,608,744, forward strand.
TGTTTACCGTGGTTATGTGGCAAGCATGATAAGCGCCTGCCTGATCTTTGAAGCGTTACTAATTACGACGATGGTAGTGGTAGTGCTGCTGCTGCTGTTGATTATGGTGATGAGAAGGAGGTGGATATTTTGTATACACAGGGCCTGTGCACCTTTCTGCCTAAGGATTAAAGAAAATTCATGTCTTCCTTCAATAGATATGGTCTTTCCAGTAATAAAATATGCATTTCAGAAGTTCTTGCGTACGTTTTGTTCCACGTTTAAGCTCATAGTTAATTCTAAGCCGCCTGCAAGCATTTCCCTTTTCTTCTTCTTCTTCTTCTTCTTCTTCTTCTTCTCCTTCTTCATTTCGAGATCCTCAGAAACGCAATACGACCACAATCTCAGAAAATCAGCGCTCGCGTCTTTAGTTTCAGCTCAGATGTAGATTACTGCGCTCCTCACACCACGTGCACAATATCGCGAACGTGTTCGCTTCTTGATGTCTTTCTTTTTTCTTATTTCTTCTTCTATTTGTTTGTTGTTATTAATAATAGTAGTAGTAGTGGTAGTATTAGTCGTAGTAGTAGTAGTAGTAGTAGTAGTAGTAGTAGTAGTAGTAGTAGTAGTAGTAGTAGTAGTAGTAGTAGTAGTAGTAGTAGTAGTAGTAGTAGTATACAGCCCAAGGGAATCAGGGAAAAGTAACTTCCGTGCCCAACGTGGCAAAGAAAACGCTTATATCCTGATATTCGGCACAGTAAATACAACAACATAGGCAAATACCACCAGAGATTATTCAACTGCTAAATACTCAAATTAATACACTTTTTCTTTTGCTTCTTCGCTGTGGAGTGCTGGTAATTTACGTGTATTATCGCTTTTATTATGAACGAACCGTAAATGTCATCTACGATAAGGTCATCGCGTCGCGTCCCATAAATCAAATTATGTGAGTGAAGCTCAGCGTCCTGGCTTTCGTGACGCGCTTCGTGACGAAACCTACAGGACAACGACGTCGTGAAAGTCGATAGCGATGCGTGTGGCCGTTCAACTCGAACAGTGTATCTGACCGCGGCCGCATATCACACACACACTGCCGTGAGGAACGTTCACACATCTCCACTGAACACCGCGTTGCTTGGTTTCATCAACTCAGGAACATTCACATGTCGACACCGAGCACTGCGTTCCTTGGTTTGATCAACCCAGTAACGTTTTTTTTTTTTTTTTTTTTTTTTTGTTTTTTTTTTTTTTTTCAATGTGTCATACACAAGCTCACTCACGAGTCACCTTCACCGATTTGCACGTTCCTTGAAACACTTTGCATTTCTTATTGCCTATATTACAGTTTAATATACCTTCGTCACGTGTATAGTCGTGTTATCTGTCAACTAAATTCGTCGGTTTACAATTGACACTATGTGGCTGTCGCCGCAATTTCAGTTTTTGATAATGTGGCAGCAATCATCGGACTTCGTTCTGCTTTCTCTTAAACAAAATCAAGGCGGATTTTTAATAGTAGTTCAATAATAAACGACTACTAGGTAGGATATGCAAAAGGGGGCCCTGTAGTCAGTGACTGCATTGGAAAGTCCTGGCAGGAATATTTAACGACAAAGAATAAATGAAAGAATCATCTGTTTCTCCTTCCCCTCCAAAACGACTTTGACAGATGAAACAGATTTTTTTCCTTCTATTTTTATGACAATTTATTATCACATGTTTTGAAAAATATTTGGCAGCTTAGACTTTTGCACGAAATGTAGCAGCAATATACAGGCAAGCATTATTTGATAGAAAGCTGAGGACCAACGCCCCAAATGGGATGTACACCCGTGAGCAAAAGTATACGGACCACAGGGTTGCCGAAAAAGCTTAATTGCTTCGTAATTAACAAGCCTAGACTGCAATTGAGGAGTACACTGAGAAGTTCGCAATGGCAAGTTTCGAGCGCAGTCCTCAATTTCAAGTTGCGTTCACAGGCAGAGGAAAAAAAATCGGCTTTATCGAGCAACCCCTGGTCTGTATACTTTTGGTCACGGGTGTACGTGTGGTCTGGGTAGACATAACGGTCTCTGATGAAATGCGGTCACCGAACAGGGACGACGCACCATCGAAAAAAAGAACTTGGAGGACGCTTAACGGGACCCGTTCGCATCGCATCGCATCGTTCGCATACGGCAAGTAGGCTTCATTCACTGCAACACTGAACGTGGGAAAGCCAGCTTACAAAGACCAAGCTTACACCGCTCCCCTTAAAGTCGGCTTCACTTTTAAACTGAAATGCATTGCTGGAAAGACGTTTTTCCAGGGGCAATATAAGTGGTCTTGTATTAAAATGTGAAGACCCTAGCACCTTTGTTTTTTTATTATTTTATTAATTCTTTGCTATTGCCCCGACGCGCGCAGGTCTGGTAGAAATGTTTGAGTTTCCTCGTAGCAAATGATGTATGTAACTTATGCACAAGGCAGAATTAGGCTTTCTCGTACATTCAAATTACAATCCGACGCCGAATGGTAAAGTCGTACTTTACCATTTTTCTAGCGAATTTCACTGTGAGAAATTCAATTTTTGTTCACCAAAACCTTGCACCACGTGGAGGGCCTGCGCGGTCGATGTGGTTGGATGATTTTCTCCGCCACCCGCGATCACACGCCAGTTGCCGACGCCGGATTTACTGCGACACGGGGCCCTAAACGCTATAGCGTTAAAAAGCGACAGCAATCAGGGAAATAAGATATGCTGGAGTGATATGTTAGATGCACTGCTTCGGTGAGATTATACAGAAGCTATAGAAGAAGAAAAAGGTGACGGATATGACCTAGCTGTGTGGATAGCAATGGGAACTGGAAACACGTGACACTGGCAACTTGTACAGAGCACATAACCGTTTCTACAGAAGTTGAACGAAGTGCGATTTTTTTATTTTTCGCAACGCTGCTGCAGCGAAACTTCTTTAAAAACTAGCTAAAGAATCCCGATGTTTTAATGCGGTAACGGAGTTTGCACACCTGCAGGTGAGAGAATCCAAACCGCTTCAAAAGCCAAAGTCCGTACATGTGCGGTAGTAGCAAGTTAATGTCAAACTGCAAGCCTTCAAAAAATGGCATAAGCGCATAATTTTGCGTTCTTCGGAGCCCTTAGAAAAAAAAAAAGAAAGAAAGAACACCTTCCAGGCGTCTGTATGTATTATATACTGTTGGGGAATAACTTTGCATTTTTTATTGTGGGTATAAACGAAAATTATTGCTATGCCTCCGTGTTCCATACTGCGAAGAATAACAGCACTATTACAGATACGTTTGCGTGCATGTTGCAATAAAAAGGCATCAGTGCTCAGTGCTTTCTTTTATAATTGATTTTCATTTCTATTTTTGTGGACCTAACAGTATGAAATGCAGAACATCAGAAATTTGCTGTAACGCAAACATAGATCTAAACCTTACGCTTATATATTGTCTGTCACTCGGTATAACTTGGTTCCTCCGTTTTAGCCCCTTGTGGCTTTGAATGTTCAAATACTTTTTTACAGCTCGTCCACAGACCTGATATTTCTTAGCTGGCGCCACATGCGCACAGGTTTATAATTTTCGTGGTCAATGAGAAACAAAATTGTGAGACGAAATTGTTGGGGGAAACTAAATGTAACGGAAAATTCACACACTTACATATAGGATGAACGTGCCGAAAAACTCGGCCAGGAACTCCTTGACGGCTTCGTTCTTGGTCACAAGTTTCCTCAGAAAAGGGAAAGGTGGATTTCCGGCGCTTGCCATGGTCCTCTTCCTTCTGCTCTTTAAGACCTACAATTTATAAATACTACGAATCGACTAGAAGCAGCACACCAGCAAGGCACGGACACCAGTACACCAGATCACCAGTCAGTACACCAGTCAGGCACGCACACATATACACGCAGGCGCGCGCGTGCAGACGACACGACCACAGCACGTGAGCTCGGGCGAGCTGCACCGACTCTAACGCCAGCAGCGAAACTGAGAAGCGTTTTTCTTTGCGATCGCCTGGAGCAGGCGATGGGTTCTTGTGATAGGAAAGAAGGCCGCAACCGCAACCGGCGTCGTCTGCATGAAAGCGTTTTGATCGCACAAGTTGCGACACTCCCCCGAGCGCAGGGTGTCTAAGAAAAGGACTACAAATTGACTCTATTATTTGCATCATACAGATTGCCGCGCCACCTATGTACAAATAACTAAAGCAATAAAAACATTTATTTGACACGTTACTGCGAGCACCGTTTAATTTTTGCCGTTCGTAGATAGCATTAACGTTCATTGGATCTTGCATACCGATTACGAAGAGCGACCTGACTTTGACCCTTCGTTTCACATCTTTGATGGTATAAAAGACTAAACGCGTGCGAGCGCCTCCACTCACATTCCAGAAGCGGCCGCGGAGCAGTTCGTGTTTCGACTGTGACGACACCTCTAGGTGGTAAACAGAGGCTTCGACGAGCGCACAGTGGCGCGAAATTCCAAGCTTGGAAACGATTGGTACAGACGAGCGCCAAAGGCATACGATGGCACCGTGACTCGCAGTGGCGTTCGACGCCACTGCGAGTGACCTTATTTATACTATTACAGGAATACTCTATAAGCTTTTTCTTTTTTGATAGCATTACCTGCCTGGTTGGGTTGGTTTGCTTGCTTCCATTTTCATTCTTCGCCAATATTTTCCAATAAACTAACCGAGAACGAGAATGAAATTGCGTATATTTTTGTCCAATCGAAATTACAGAAGCACTGAGCCCCAAGAATATCAAGAGGGGGAATCATAATTTCTCTCTCAGATCAATAAGTTGCTAAGACAAAGTTTCAACACTGCTCCAAAACCTTAATGCAAAAAGGTTCACACAAATGAATGTGCCACTTTTCTTTTAAGTACATTCTGTAGACTTGGAGTAAAATAAAACGTTTCTGTGAGGCCTAATCAGGAAACATAATTTGGCGTCAAAAATGTTCACACACAGCGAGACCAAGAAAAAGCTGAATTCTTCGCAACTTGAGCATGCAGTCTCGTCACATTCCCAGCCTGTCCTAACATATGCAAACAGCATAGTGTTGCACTGCTTTACTGGCTAAGGTCACAGGCTGCTAAGAAATTCCCCATTTTCTTAGATCCCTCAATCTAGAACTATCGAGAGCGACTGTGCATTGCCTACACAATATGCACGAGCAACGAGAAACAGCACCTTTAGAGGGACTTGGTAAAGCTACACATAAGCGAGAGAAAGCACAAGAGAGCAACTAGGAATGATGGTGTAATTAACTGACAATGGTACCATGATGCAGTCACCGTTCCTTTGAATAAAACTTAATGTTGTCATAATATATGTGACAATTTACAAGCCGACAAGGCAACTGATGAACAGAATGGTATAGGGGTTCTCTTCACAGACAGTTTTGAAGCTTTCATGTGGACTTCAGCCCACAAGTTTGTTTATGGTAGCAAAGTAAATTGGCGAGCCCAAAGACCTGAAAAAAAAAAAAATTACCAGCATAATGGGTGCAGTGTACACAACACAAATGGCAGATACAGATCCATTTATCTCCAGGGCTGTATGTCAGCATTCCTAACTTGCCGAAGTGTGGTGAGAAACTCCAGTTTAGCTGACAATGCCTATTTTCGCAACAGTTAAGATGAGGTTGCTTGAACAATTTAGGAGCAAATGAAAGCTGTGCTTGACTTAAGCATAAAAGTTATTTTTATGTCTTAGGCTATTTGTGCCACTTGGTGTAAGCTAGCTAGCATGAGTGATTACACAGTGTTGAATACCAAGAAACTAGACCACCAGAAATTTAAAGAGCAGTGCCTAGTTAATACACGTTATATTACTCGCCGCAGTAGCTTAATGGCTATGGCATCGCAATGCCGAGCTCAAGGTCACGGGTTGAATCCCGCCGCGGTGGCTGCATTTCAATGAGGCTCAAATTCAATATTGCTTGTGTACTCAGAGTGCACGTTAAAGAACCCCAGGTGGCCAAAATGTAATTCGGAGGCTCCCACTATAGTGTGCAATATATAATCAGATTATGGTTTATTTAAACATGTTAAAAATAAGAAAATTTTGAAGCTGAATTTCTCTTACACTGATGGACAACATGGCCATAAACAACATAAAACATGGACCTCTTATGTTTTTTTCTTGCGAAAATGTGTCATTTGAAAATAATGTAATGCTTTTCTGTAAAAGAACAACTTGCAAGTTCCTGTGAGAAGAAAGATACTACACACGAATAAAGCAAATCCAACTGACAATATTTTATTATCACTGAGACTGCTGACGATGTGACAGACATGATTTCCAGAGGTGAGAAGAAAATAAAACAAAATTCAGATGCCGGCCAGTCTTTTCTTTTGACAAACTGCTCACTCACTTTCTGAGCCGGACTGAGCAGGGGAGCCAGGTGGACTGCCCTGCTTGGAGCCAGCAGGGCTTCCAGATCGTGAACGCGAACCGGACCGAGATCTGGAACCAGATTTTGAACGTGACCTGGAACGTGATCTTGAAGGTGACCTTGAACCAGACTTGGACCTGGACCGTGATCTTGATCCAGATTTTGACCGGGACCGTGAACGTGATGGTGACTTGGATGCTGAGCGAGCTGGGGACCCCGATTTAGACCTGGATCCTGATCTTGACCGTGAACCTGATTTTGATCTCGAGCCTGACCTAGATCTTGAACCAGAACGCGACCTAGACGCAGACTTGGACCGTGAGCGTGACCTGGAAGCTGACCTAGACTTTGACCGAGACTTGGACCTTGAACCTGATTTCGACCGTGAGCCAGATTTGGACCGGGAACGCGACTTTGAACGAGAACGAGACCGAGAGTTGGCAGGAGATCCAGACTTTGACCGTGAACGAGATCGAGACTTCGATCTTGAAGCAGATCGCGACTTGTTGGACCCAGACCGGGAGCCAGATGCCGACCTGGATCTTGAACGCCTTGGACTGCTTGCAGGAGACCTGTAAGGGTAGAAAAAAATTATGTACATAACTGCAAACATATTTTGTATGCAATATTTTACCACTACCTTAACCTGTAATTTATGCAATGACCAGTTTGTCCCCTCTAACTGTGGCCACACAACAATAGTCACAATGCCTTATATTAGGCCGCTCCAAGTAGCACTGTGTACGTGTAGATAAATTTTTATGTCTGCATCTGGTTCTTGCTGCTGTTTACAACAGCACGGATCACCGGCAATTCAACCTAACAGCCACGCGTGTGACATTTTACTGTATTTTTCTCAAGTATGCTGGTTGACACCAAAGTGATGCAGCTCTGGTAACATTTCTTACTTTTCCTTAAAAAAGCAAGCTAAGTTCTCTCACCCTTTGTTTGAACGTTCCTCCTTCTCGTTCTCTGAATCCGACGAGAGAATCTGGCGTTTCTTCCCTTTGCCAACGTCAGAGTCTCCAGCCTCGCTGCCAGACGAGATGCGTTTGCGCTTCTTGCTTTTGGAGCCACCATCCTCGCTGTCACTGCACAGTAGAAGGGAGCACGGTCATTGTATGCAAGCACAAAAGGTACAGCTTAATAAATTCCAAGTTGGGATAAATGTGCAAGGCAGGGACAGTAACAAAAGCTTGCCCAACTCCGGAGACCTGACATTACGAATTCTTGTCTTTCTTTCAAATGGTTTCATAACCCAAGAGCATGCAATAAACTAATGACTAAGGGGAGACCACAGAGTGCTACGCAAAATGATTGTTCATGCAGGCAGGCCTCCTGCATTTATTGACACTAAGCAATTTTCCTGCAGGTGCGTTGTAGAACATGTGCATTATCTGAAAGATGTGTAACACACCAGCTTAAGCGTGCACTCTAATTACTCTGTTGTGGTTTTACAGCGAAGCTGTTTAGCTCTAGCCCCTGTATGCATCCCCTGCATGCGTTCCCACAGGGGGTACCCTGGGCGGCTTGCGTCTATTTCTGCGACAGGAATGGAGACGATTGTGCACATGGCCTGCAGTTCTGTGGTTATAATGTCACGCACGTCTTATGTGCTGGCGCTGCTGGAATGGAGATGAGTAGGGGGAGAGGGGGAAAGAGTGTGGCGACAGCACTGCAGCAATGGAGACGGGTAGGAGGAGAGGGGGAAAGAGTGTGGCGACAGCGCCTGTGCACGTAGCCTGCGCTTCTGCAGTTATAACATCACGCGCATCGGAGGTGCCAGCACTGCTGGAATGGAGACAGGTAGGGGAGAGGGGGAAAGAGTGTGGAGAAGGTGCAGCAGCAATGGAGACGAGTAGAGGAGAGGGAGAAAGAGTGGCAACAGCGCTGCAGCAATGGAGGGGGTAGGGGGAGAGGGGGAAAAAGTGTGGTGACGGTGACTGTGCACGTGGCCTGCATTTCTGCGGTTCTAGCGCGCCGGCGCGGCTGCAGCAGCGGATGTGGCCGATGCATCGGAAGTAGTGACTGCGGCGGCGCTTGTGTCAACGTAGTGTGGTGCCGCATGAAAAAAAATTTATGATTTCATAATGTATGCAGCCCATGTATGCAGCCTAAACAGCTTGGCTGGTAATCTGTCCCCATATGAATGCCCAAGAATTTTTACTGTTTATTGAGGCATGAGATGTATGAACGGATGCACTGATTACCAACAGTTCCGTTTCCCAGTAGGCACTTGTACCAGTTCCAACCAATGTGTACAGGGTGTGCCATGACAAATTTCGATGCCACTGATGTTGCTGATGGCTCTGAGCGCACCCAATTAAGGTTCAACTTATGATGACAATCCAGGGTATCAAAAGATAAATAGGCCTAGATACGCACACTTGTATGACAAGTACGAGGCAAACATTCCAACCATGACAGATAATGGCTCAGTTGACACATTTTTAAATGTTATCAAATACAAATGGGTCAACAGCCACCTGACAAAAAAAACAAAAAAACATTAAGGAACAAAAGCAGCTGAAACCTAAAATAAATAGGAGTAGGTGGTAGCACAGCTCAGATCACTTTTAAACTTAACCGCATATAGTGCAGGACCGGATATAATGCAGTGTTTTCTGACTCACGTTTATCTTTCTATAGAACTCAATGTATGCGCATACCGCTTATAGTGGAGCCGCACGAGATATACCAGTTAAAATGCAATTGCTGGAAAATCCCGCAAACAAGTAGGCAATGAGCGTGCACTGCTCAATGAGGTGCGCCAGCTGAGTGGTGAGCGACAAAAGCGATGTGGTGGAGGAAACTCAGAGTGAGCAAACGAACAAGGAACAGAGGAAGACCAAAAAAAAAAAAAATGTGGCGGCAGCGTGCTGGTTAAGCGGGTGCGCAGGGGTTGGCTAGGCAACGGAGAAACCTTTTGCTCCAACAGCTTGTTAGCGGCGCAGAATCCGCATCCGCATTTGCGCAGAAAGTAAATGCAGTCGCCGACTGATATTTTTGGACACAGACGGGATCTCAAAAATGTATGAATCATCAGGCAGGACGCAGGTTCGTGTCGTGTCCGCCCGTCGTAATGCGCGTTGTCACAAAGTGCAGATATCGTACATGTGACCCTGACTCCACGACGCTGTCAGTTCAAAGTGTGCTCCACAAGTTCATCAGCTCAGAGTTGTACACATGCGAGCTTTCAGCGTTCCTACCAGTACGCATGCACAAAAGCTTTGGCTATGCACGTTTGCAGTAGTTGCTGGCTGATTACCCGCAAACCCAGTTTCACACGCCCTACTGTCTGTTCAGCTTGTGCACATGATCGCACGCCAGGTCTTTGTGCATTCGTCTATCGGTACGAACATATATCAAGGACGAGCTTCCCGCGATGGCATGCCCCCCTTCGCTATGCCTGACCGTAATCATGTCAGGAGTTGGCAGCCAAAGTTCCGGTTTGGTGCAGAGTCAACAAAATGCTTCGCAGTGGCTGTACAGCCCTTCGAAGGCGGAGGAACCACCTCACCAACATTGAGGGAACATCCCTGTCGAATGCTTCGATTCCCGGACACATGCGGCTGCTTGGTCTACATGTTTCGCACGTGCACAATGTTGTTTTGGTTATAGTGCAGAACCGCTTATAGTGCAGAAATTCGCCGCGACCTAATTATGAGCGGTCTACGCTGTATACGTACATGCAGCCCAGTAAAGGATCCTCACCTAGATTTGCCACCTTTGCCAGAGTCCGAATCCTCGCTGGAGGAGATGGTTTCCTTGGACACAATGCGCAGCCGTTGCTTTGCTGACATGCCCGAGTCCTTGACCACAGATGCAGAGGACTTCTTGCTGGCCTTGCCTCCCTTGCGGCCACGGTTCTCTTTCTCCCCACCATCTCTGCGGCTCATGCGCCTGCGTGGGCCAATGCTTGCACAGTTAACATCAACCAGGATCACTGTGACAAACTAAATGTTTGTGCTAGTGGAGCTTCACATCACCTGGTCTGTCACCTATGGAGCACTCACTCACTCACCTCTTTCCATTCCCTTGACATGTCTACTGAGTGCTCCATAAATAGGAGCATCAGGTATACATGACTGTTTCTGCTAAACAGCTGACCATTCACACTGTAATGTTGCACAGAGCTAGCATTTCGCAGTAGATTTAGTTTATTACCACATTTGTGAGGATTACTTGCCTATTTTGTCCACAATAAATTGAAGTGTGCATCGTGTGTGGCAAGGCCACTAAAGAAATGTTGATTTCACTGCAGCGTAGTGATGTCATATGTTGCCACGATGGCAGAACGTGGAAACCACTACAGAGAAACACGACATTCGTCGCACTGGTGACAGTCTGGCGACCATTGTGGTGCAGTGAAATCAACATTTTTTTAATGTCTTCACCACACATGAAGCAAACTTTGGATTTATTGTGGATGAATAAGGTAAGTAATACCCACAAACTTGCCGTTAATCTAAATGCATTGCAAAATGGTACCTCTGAGAAATTGCAGCTGAAAATGCCGCACATACTTGGCACTCCTATAAACGACCATTCGGTACTTTTTGGCGAGGGCCTTCGCCACAGTACACTAGCAGCCATTTTACCTCATGCTATGCAAGCACATACATATAACATCTGTGCATTGAGGGTGATCCTTTCTCTGATAACTGGAATCAACCCATTTGCTAGGAAATTCAAGTTTCAGAAAGTCCTCCAGTTGCTAAAATATATCGAACAACTACCACTGGCTGAGCAGAAAAGATCCCATACTCAATTAAACTGTAGAGCATAAGAAATTAGGGAGAAGTGACCGTAGTAACCATATTTTGGAGTCGAAATGGTAGAATGCAAAAGAGACAGGTGCCAAGAAAAAATGCTAATTTCACTTCAAAATTTCGCAACTGGGGATGTGGTGAATAGTATCACAGTAAGGTGCTGTTTTTAAAGTGTAGCATATTCAAACTTGTTCAACTTTACTTAATGGCAGTTTCACATTCGTGAAATGTCCAGATAATTGTGCATATGGCTACAGACCGTTAGTGCTAAGTGGTAACAGTAGCTGCACTGTTTTGTACCTTGATTGTTTATGTCAGAATATGGTTTGAATGGGTGCAACCAGATTTCTGTTAACTCATTCATTCAAACAAAAGGTCTGGCAAATAATACATTTCGGGAAAAAAGACAAGGAGAGACTCACTCCTTCTTCTTCTTCTTGCGAGCAGGCTTGTCCTCCCCATCAGAGCCAGCAGCATGCTTCTTCCGCTTCTTCTTCTCCTTGACCTCGCCATTTTCAACCTCACCTCCTTCGTCACTGCTGTCGCTGACGTAGTCCTGCGTCTTGCGTCCCTGCAAGACAGTCACACCAGAAGAAGGTCATCATTCGTGAAAGCATAGCATGTCAGCCAACAAGTTAGTCAACCTTAAAACACATGTGCGTCATGCTGGTCAAAGTAGACTTTGTCGCAAGATGTTGCTGTCGGCATCACCCACCACACCACTATCGAAAAACAAAACACCTTTGCACGCTGTCATACAATGGATAAGCTTTTGTTAGAAAATGAAAGTCCATCTAGTTGGGAAGAGAAATTGGAGGGACAAATGCACCAGTACAAATTCCTCAGCTAAGGTAATGCCCTTCAATGACTGTCGAGTACGTACATACCACAGATATCTTAAATCACCTAACAGCCTGTTGCCTGAATTACTGTTACGAGCACTCTGCACTTTTTCAACATTTAAGAGGTTTGTCGACAAACACAGATGTCTTCATTATTTCTAGCTTTCGCTTGCAAGCACATATGCATTCTGTGATCTGTCTTGTGACCTGAACTTTGCATTTGACCGATAATGGTAATTTTTTATAAGCGGCTGCATCAACTCGTTTGAAGCTGCCACCTTCATTCACAGGAGGCTTATCACATGAAATGGCTACACTGCACCACTTCATTGTTCCCATCAAGGTTGCGGGTTGGATTCCTAGCCATGGTGGCCGCATTCCGATGGTAGCAGAATGCAAAACATTCTTGCACAACAAACATTCTTAGGTGTGCAAAAAAGGTTAAAGAAACAGTTGGCAAAATTAACTTAGAGGCATCCATCCAAGGTATTTCCCTTCACAGCCCACAGCTTTTGACTATTCAAATGCAAGAACACTTTGAATAACAAATCGAATGTGGCCCTATTCGATTCGGCCAATTCGTATATACCGATATTTTTCTAATATGTAAAATCACCAACTGCACATGACCAGGCATAAAACTAGAGCAAATGTGCAACAAATTTAACCTGAGTTGTGTAGTAAAGCAAGATATATCTACATTGCTCATAGAGTTAGACTTTTCTTGCTAAACTGCCATCATGCACACTCAGCAAAGAGCCCCGAGTATGTTAATAAACTTATTTGCTCCTAATGCTCCATCTTACTTTTAATAAACAGCACTTCATAAAGTGCAATGTAATGGCAGAAACTTGCTAACGTGAATATACTATAGTATGTGAAGGTCGTTTTAGTGTGTAAAAAGAGCTGCACATTATTCAAAAACTATTCGAAAAGTAGTCCATATGCAATCTCGAAAATTGCTATTCACATACCCCTGTATAATAGCACACCCTTCTCACACACCTCATCAATAACTGCCTACACAGCATTGCTGATATCTAAGGAATGGACATACCTTTGATTTCTTGGATGGCTTGTCGTCACCCGTGTCGACAAACTGCATCTTGCTCTTGCTTTTCTCGACAAACTCCTGCCGCTTCATGATCATGGCTCTCTCCTGCTCTAGCTTCTGTTCCTCTAGAAGCCTCTGCTCCTCAGAAATCTTGCGCCGGAGGGCCTCGCGTTCCTCTTCCTGCTTGCGGCGGATCTCCCTCTCTTCCTCGTCCATGCGGCGAGCACGTGCCACATGGTACTGCGCCTGACTCAGCAAGTCCTGGCATTGCCTGCATGCACGAAGAAGGTGTGTAAAGGAAAATGTGACACAATGCCTAAATTAAACTCCCCCCCACATACTCCATGGAGAAAGACCTAGACCAAAGAGCAGAAATTATCAAAATAGAGCAAGAGCATTAATCTGATGTGATTGAACAATCTGATGTCTGGTCATAACATAAGCCAGACCACACCTGTTTGCACATACACATCTGGCTCCTAGTGCAACATCCTCACTGCAAAAACACTTAGAACATTTCAGCACGACCCAACGGGCAATCCGTTACCACAATATGTAACCCACATGGGTCTCGGCACATGTGAAAAAGGCACCATACAGGCATGCGTCCCTGTAGCAGACTGCGCACCATTCTTTGACCACTATTTTTCGTTGCAGCATTATGCTTGTGGTAGTGTTATGTTTATGAAAATATGGTACGTGTAAGCATGCACTTCTTCACGGTTACCAGCATTCACACTCCATACCAGTAACTGACAAGTGTTCTCACCTGGACTCGGCAGCAGCCTGGGCAAGGTCGTATTTCATTCGATCCCCGTGGACACTGAGGTACTGAAAGTACCTGGGCAAAGGCAGACACAGCAATAGCTCCAGTTAGAAAATTCCAGCAGAAACCATCGAAGATAATCGTCAAAGTCAGCGATAGCTTTCTGGTCACCCTATTGCCTTCCTCATGCTGCGACTCTCCTGTGGAGAGGATGTGGCTCGACGCTCTGCCCTCCTCATCTCTCTCCTGCTCTTACGTGCGTGACATCATTATCCATGCCAACCAATCATGTGCCTCCCCTTGCCATGCACTTCCCTCTCCACTCTTTACTTTCGTCCTCCTCACTGTTGTTACCCTCTGCCATGTTAGATTGCAGTCTGCCAACCACAAAAACTCGGGGAAGTAGCAGAAGAAAGCTATCACTTTATTATGTGCCTGGGAATACTAACTGCCTTCATAACTGCACATACCTGTGTGCCAGGCCAAGTTCGTGGACGGCCGAGAGCACAGTGGCCAGGGAGGACTTGTCGTCGCGCAAGCACTGGGCAGCCAGCTTCTGCAGCACCAGGGCAATGTTGTAGAGCAGCAGGGTGTCCTGGGGTGCCACACGTCGCGCCCTGAGTAGGACGCGCTTGCACTCGCGTAGTCGGTTGCAGCGATACAATGCTCGAGCCAGGTACACCAGGATGTCCACGTGGTGGTGGCGGTAGAACTTGCGCAGGCAGTTCTCGTACTGCAAGCAATGGCAAAGCACAGAAAAAAGAATCTCGTTTCCCTTTTGCTAGAGGGATCTAGTTAAAGCTGCAAAGGTTGATCATTTGCAATTACAACTGACTGAAGGTCGCTTACGAAATTGTTAACACAATTTAAGTAGCTGAACCTCAATATAAACTACCAGAGGTAACAACATAAAAATAAACATTTTCTTGCTGATATCAGCGTGTAACAAATATAAACTTAGTATAATGAAGATTGGGTATAAAAAAGATATTTTCGTATCGGACGCAACTTCGATGTAACGAGGTTCGACTGCATCTTCTTGTTTACATGGATTAAAAGAAGTTGGCCAATTGAGGTGGTGCCTTCTGCTGCACACTGCACCAAGATTAAATTCTAGCAATAAAATTTCAACATGGTGTTCACAGATACACAGCTGCTCAGACAAGTCTCTAACGAACAGCCTCCCTAAAGAAAAATCTATTTGCAGTTCAAGCACAGAACTTTATAGAAGGAGAAAGCTCCAGTAACTTACAAGGAAACAATAAAACGGAGAGATCTTACAGCAAAAAATACATAATGAAAGTCATACCAGCATTGAACATAGTCAAAGCTTGCACAATAAGACGAAGTAATACTAATAGCACTTCATGATGGTGTGTGTTAATAATCTACAGGCTGTACGAGTTTTTACCCTTATTTGCTACATGACAGGCGCTTAGTAACTCAAACTGCTAGTAACCTAGGCTTGGACATCATAAAATGAAATGAAAATGAAAAAACGTCAATGTGAGAGCTCGTGCATACCATCTGGATTGCAGCAACATACTGCTTCTGTTCAACGTAAATGTGTGCGATGTTGAGCCACACATCACAAAAGTCCGCAGTGGCCTCGCGTACTTGTGCAAAAATGTCACGTGACTCCGAGATGTAGCCTTTGTGGGCGAGTACAGCACCTGTCAAAGAACGAGAAGAAAGTTCCATATAGAAAAAACTCGGCGGAAACCATCAAAGGACGATCTTCAAGGTCAAGTGATAGCTTCCTAGCAAACTTGCCGAGATATGCCACTGGGGACACTTATTGGTTAATTCTAAAAGGCGTGTCGGTGCTGCGGCGTTGTTCGGCCTCCAGGATTGGCTGGCGTTAAACACAACATTAAAACCCTTGCGAAGACATACATCATGCGCGAATATCAGGACCGACCCAGTAAGTCACCACCTTTGATTACACTGTCTCTGGGATCAGCCCAGTCTGATAGGCACAGACAACTGTCCACACAAAGCAAGAGGAAGAGCCAAAAGAAGCTTTGCTTTAAAAAATCCTGCTTGAGAATGGCCTAAATGTTTGTACACGTCCACAGAAATGTCACAATCTGCACGGAGGAGGGAGGGTACACCCACCCACGCCGTTGGCGGCCCAGATGTTGCGCGGGTCGAGTCGCAACACCTGCTTGTACATGGCGAGTGCCCGGTCCTGGTGCCGGCGCTCTTTGTCTCGGTCACGAATGGGCTGGTGTAGCGTCTGCAGCCACACATTGCCCAGTGCTACAAGGGAGTAGGCATCCCCTGGCGCACCCTTGAGAATACGCTCAAACTTCTTTTGGCCAGGACCCCACTCCTGCTTGGCCAGATGGAGGTTCCCAATCAGGGACCACGAGTCAGGGTGCTCCTGCAGAGGGCACCGGATATATGATCAGCAAGGGAAAACCTGTTAACTGGTTAAGTGCACCAGTTAAAAAAAAATATGCAATTTAACGTCCTTAATTTAACGTACTGCAATCTAACGTCCTGAAACTCCATAGTGGGTTAAGGAGGACGCGGTAAGAGAGGGTGCCGGATTAATTTTAATTGCCTAACGTTCTTTAAAATGAACCTAAATTTGAGTACAAAAATGCTTTTGCATTTCTCTCCCGTGAAAATGCTGCCATCGCAGCTAGGAATCGAACTCATGTCTTTTGGGTAGCCAAACATCATAGCCACCTCTAGGATGGTGACAAGCATGGAGAAAAAAAAAAAACTATACATGCCAAAATTGTTCATTAGGCAGTTGGTGTAATAAGACATTACAACATCTGGGATTTCTAACTTCTCACCTGGTTCACTTGAAGAGCTTCCTTGAACCAATCCGAAGCTTCATAGATTTGTCCTCGGTCTCTCGCCATGCAGCCAAGGCGAAGATAACCTGAGCAGAAAACAGTACAGATAATGTCTTGCAACCACAGTTGAATAAGAATATTACCACATGTAAGGAAGCTTAAACCTATTTCTTGGAACTTGAAAACATGCACAACAATGCAACAAATGCTGCAGTAAATCTCATTAAAAAAGTTGAAGAAGGTATATACAGTCATTATTTTGCTACATAGTAAACAGCATACCACAAGCAGGAGGTCGACACAGCAGGGCAATTCAAACATAAACTCGCAAAGTTATTCACTACAGTGCTACAATTGAGACAACTGAAAAAAACCGTAATGAAAGCCATCTACAGGCAATTTCAGTGCTAGTAGCAAAGATTAACTTCAAACATGCCTTGATCATGCCCAGCTGTAGATAATGTACAAGAAGCAATCAAGAAAGTCTGCAAAAGGCACCTCCACTCACAGTCAACATAGTTGGGATGCTCCCGAAGAATGTTCTTGTACGCCTGCTCAGCCCTGTCAAATAGACTGAGGGCTTCATACAGTCGAGCAAGGTTGTACGTAGTGGTCACCGAGATGGAGCTGTAATAGTGCTCGTCGTTATTGGCCTCCGTGCGACTGCGCTCCAGGGAGGCCTCGTAAAAACGTCGTGCTTCCTGCAGGTTGCCCATTCGAAAGTGCAGCGCACCCACGTTGTTCAGAATCTCCGGAGGCACATCTGCTTTCACCTGCATTTTGAATGAAGCAAGTCAGTGGGACAGCAATACATTTTAAATGAGCAGAACACGCCAGAGTGTGGCAGCAACATAATACAACACTGTCTGACCCTCTGGACAGTGGCGCACCGACGGGGGGGATTCGGGGGTTGGAACTCCCCCCTGAGGCCGACTTAGCCCCCCTTTTGTTTAACCCCTTTTCTTGCCTTACGCATTTGAGTACTGCAACTAAGATGTAAGACGCGCAATCGTCTGCACACTCACAAAAAGCGCATTTTTTTGACAATTTCCCGTGAAGAAATCGAAATTAGTGCTGTTTAGATGGTATTGGCAAACTGTCAACCCCCCCCTGGCAGAGATCCTGGGTGCGCTACTGCCTCTGGATCAGCACAGATGCAAAGACAAAAGTAAACTGAGCCGCACACTCCAATTACTACAGTTATTACACCGCAGCCTACCTTGCATTAACACTGCTTGACTGTACTTCCACCCTAGAATATTTTAGTCTTCTTGCTCATGCCAAATGTCTACGCAGTAGCATTATAGCATTTGCATGGAATATTCAACGAAACTGTGGCCAATAAATATTTTAGATGGCGCCGTTACTTATGGCCAAACTTGGTTGCACTGCATTTTCCTACCTTTGCCACATTTATTCTCAACGCTGTCGGGCCTCTGCTTCCCACTGTCAAATTAGCTTTTTTCTTTGTGCTTCTAGCTCATACCCTCCTATCTTCAGCAGCAGCAGGTCAAGCCAAATGCCTTTACTTGGAAAACTATGCATGACATTACGGTGCTGATTATGGCATCTGCAAGCAGCAGCCTTATGCATTCAACATCTGCCCTACAGGAAGTGAGCCAGTCGACAATTGGCAGTCAAAATCTGCAACATGTGAAACCACAACATTGATTAGCCGAAATTTAATCAAAGGCACAGATTTTGTATTAACGAGTGGTCTTCTCAAAGGAAGTACACTGTTTAGTAAATATTTCACACACATCCTGTTTGTTATCCTGCAGGAACTGCATTATGAGCTAGAACCAGAACAAGCATTAAACAAATTTATTCCAACATCAGAGGTCTGTTAGCGCAAAGAACAACGTTAATTTACATGCTGAGGTCACAGCTAAATTATGTCAAATTAACTTTAAAGACGGGCACTGTGCTTCACACAAGAGAAGAAAGGAGAGCACCTGACCTTATCCTGGAGCAGACGGGTGGCTGTACCATATGCTGAAAGCGCCCCCTGGACGTCACTCTGCTCCAAGATCTGAGCCAATTCTATCCAGGCCTCCACATCCTCGGGAAACTGATCTGTCACCTGAATTCCAAAAGATGCGCCATACGCAAATGCACTGCTTAGCACAAGGTTTTCCAAACATGCTGGCTTCCACAAAAAAAAAAAAAAGACAAGCTTTCAATAAGTCAAGAATACTCGGTAGCAATGCTGATAATATTAATTGGGCAAGTTGTTCATCTTTTGTGTTTCACTACGCTGTAGTAATTGGTTGTTTATTAATATAAATAGATAGATAAATAAAGAAAAAGGAACAGAAGGAAGTTACTACTGACCACAGTAAATGTCTAGCACAGTCTGCTGACACCTGAACAGCAGTCAGCAGTGAAAAGGGAGGGGGGGGGGGGGTGAGTAAAAGACCAAGGAGAGAGGCTAGCAGAGGGGATAGAGTAAAGAAGAACTATTTACATATTTATAACAGAGTGACTTGACAATTGTAACCAATAGAATTCTGCCCTTCAAATCCAGGCTTCACATGCTGAGGGTTGACGTACATGCTCTCTGAATAAACACCCCGATACAACAAAGAAATTTGAAGGTTGATGAACATGTATATATAATAACGGTGCTCACAAAGTGTGCAAAGAAATTTAAAATTCCCGATGCTGCCACTGCTTTTCTATAAGTCAATCAGTAGCAATGAAGGTCTCAAGACAACTGCTACTTCCAGCTTGTTCTGTTCCTTAACTTTTCACACTGTCCAATGCCTACTCATAGGTACATGCTGTGCATATTCACCACTTAACCAACACATGGGGGAAAGGCGTTCTCATGTAATACCCCTGTCAAGCGGGCAAGTTAAGTGCACTTACGGAGAGTGACACTCGGTTTAAGTGCACTTTGCCCAATCTAAACGTCGCAAGTGGAGTGTCACTCGCCGCAGAGTGTACTCCGGTCGAAGTGCGTTCACGGAACACACTTTGCTGGCCGAGTGCGTAGCCTCGTCGCCAGCGGTGTCAATGGTATAAAATGTAATGCATAAAAAAAGGACACGGAAGTTCATTTTAGTGATTGAACAGCTCTTGCACACAAATAATAGCCTAAGACGCGTTCATATTCTGTTCGAGCAGGATCAAATGCCGCCTCGTCGCACGCCGCTATGTCGTTTTGGATTGGCTAGGCATTTTTCTTGGCCGGCATTGACTTGCCACACTCTTAAATAAAAAATATTTTCGTTTTTTGTTGAAAAAACATAGATTAAGTTTGTTTTAATTAATAATACAACGTAAGACAATCACTTTTTAGAAGTACTTTTCTTTTTAATCTACGTTTTCACAAAACGCGCTCGTAGTCTGTCGCCATTTTTTTTCCTGCGAGTGCACTCTGTTTTCCCGTTTAGAACCGCGTAGCCTAAAGTGTCACTCAAGGTCCCGAAGCACACTCCCTGTAAGTGCACTTAACTTGCCCGCTTGACAGGGGTATAACTCCAAGCTGCTCAAGCATAGATCTGTGTGCTGATGAAACTAACAAGAAAAACATACTACCAGTAGAACTTCCTCAAACAATGGTTTGGTTCACTTGTCACACAGTACACTGGTACAAAAAAAAAAAGAGTTCTAGCTGTGGTAGCTGTGTTACGATGGCAGAGGTGTGCAAATCTATAACTGTGAACTAAGATTGTGGAGCCTTTTGTGTGCATGACCTAAGCACACTGAACTCAGCAACACCTAATATGCTAGTATACAGACTGCAAGAAACAATGGAGGGGCACTATTTGATGCACTTCCACGTCAGGTCCTTTATAGCATTGCACTGACTGCCTTCCCTTTGAGGCCTGCAGCTACAAAACGTGAGGTTACACATTTACTTTGTGCCTTCTTGTAGGACCATCACGTTCGCGAGAGACCCCCCAATTGAATCTTATATAATTCAAAAGTATACTCAAGAAGATGTTGACGGCAGCTGTACAAGCCAAAACTGCCAAACACCTCAACACTGCCACCAGACCGCACAGATCAAAGGACTTGCCTTTTTAAGGTGTGTCTTTGCCTGGTCTCGTTTAGACTGGCTCGATGAGTTGGCATACAGTGATCCAAGGATCTTCATAGTCTCATAGTTGCCTGGCTGTGCTTTGAGTACTTTTTCAAAGCACTGTGCTGCGTTGTCAACGTCACCACGGAAGATGTACATTTGGCCAAGGCCAAAATGCGGCAGCACAAAGGACGATGGTGCAAACTGGGTAGCCTGTTGGCACAGAAAGAGAATGCACAGTCAAATGACACTGCTGTCATAAATACATTATGATCAGCAACAGAAGTGGCAAAGGCAGATTTATATTGATAGCAGGGCCTAAGTGCTGATAGTTAACGAAAGCATTACCATTCCCACAATGAGGCAGTAATAGTAGGTATATAATATTTGCCCCAGCATTCACAAACGGACCTCGACTCGAAGCTCTTCTCTTAGTCCGCAGACCACCGTGGCCGCTGTAGTCAGTGCTATCCAGTAATGCTTCCTCAGAGACTCCGGCGAGAGGACAAGCTTGGCAGACATAACTATTTAAGTCAGGTGCATGCCAAGAGTGTCTGGTTATGAAAGTCAGCTTGGGTATTCACTGATGACCCTACTGAGCTACAGTGACCACTGTGGCCAAGCAAAAGCAGTGTTGTCCACTTTCTGGAGACAATGCAAAGTGTCCAGTGGACAAAAATGAGCAAATTGACGGTCAATATCCAATTTTCAAAAATAAAAGGGGAACAAAAAGAGCCTGGGTTAAACTAACATCACTGCAATAAGTGCCGTGGGCACTCAATAAATGTCAGTGATATGGAAAAATAAATGTAAATAGCACTGAACAGGCACTGGATGAACAGCATCTGTAACGTGTGAGAAAGCAGCCAACTGGTGTCAGCACTGTTAACAATAAAGGGTACGTGGTAGTACCTGGTAGTAATATTGAAAGGCCTGGTCGAAGTCCTCTTGGACGTGAAAAGAGCGGGCCAGCTGGTAACAGCTTTCAGCACGCATGGCCTCATTTTCGGTGTTGTGGAAGGCATGTAATGCCAGGTGCTGCACCTTCCCATAATCTTTCTTGAAGAAGAAGTGGTTTGCAAGTTGGTTCAGCACGACAGGGCAGGATGGGTCCACGGCGTAAGCGCGCGACAGCATCTGGACGCCTGCGCGAGTCGCCTCGGTACCCTTCTGATTCAGCTGTAGCACAGCCAGCCCTGACAGAGCACCAACGCACTGTGGGTCCAGGACCAGTGCCCGTTCAAAGGCTGCACGGGCTTTCTCTTGCTTGCCCAGACGGTACAGGCAGTGGCCCATGCCCAGCCGTACCTACATTGTGAGAAACATTGGACATTCAGTGAGGGGTCAGAATTTCAAAACATAGAGCACAAGTTCCGAACTTTTTTAGCCTAGGGAAACTATGTCGACTTTCAAGATGTTAGAGGGACACCTCATGTTTCTGCTCCCAAGGAACGTTCACTATAAATTGCAAAACAATGAATTGCCACAAATTGTAGTCACTGACAAAGCCTGGAAGAATAGGGCACTGAAGCTATTGCAGGATTTTTGTGAAAATCAGTGTAATGGTTACAATTTCTTTGTTCTTCTTATAAACAGGGAACTCTACTGTGTTTTTTTTTATTTTGTACCTTACGAATAACCAAATAAATTTGACCAAATAAAGTTACTGAAACATTGGCTTCTAAATGGCACAAATTTGTGGACCTTCAGTAAACATCCACAGTCACTTAAAGAAACACAATGCTCACTATGGAGAAATAAGAATGAGGACAGTACACATGATAGCACAGAAGGTGCACCCTTTTTTTCATTAAGTACAGGGTCAGCATTCTGCGAAGTAACAACCAGTGCCAGTGCTCCTTTAACTTCTAGGTCCAACCAGCTCAACAATTATCAGAACAATCAGGGTCAAAAATGCCTGCTCTAAGTCATATTCTGAAGCAAATGTCAGCATAGTCGTAGTCCCACTTTAACAAGGAGTAGTGGGCACGAGGTGCATAAAAGTGCTGCACAGGAGAAAACAGTGTGAGCACAACTGCGCCAACCTGAGTGCTTGCAGTACCTGAAAACACCGTCTATAATATTCCAAGGCAGTGTACAAATGTGTATGTAAAGCTTGCATTTTAGAGGTACAGCACAACACTGGCAAAGAACAGAATCAGTTGCATGTAGGCACAAAACATTCTCTCAAATCATTGGTGGCCTGCAGCATCCTCAGCTTGCCAATGAATCAATACACTTAGCTGGTTCACAACCTCTGCCGCGCATTACTAGGTGACATTAAAAAAAAAAAAACACGGACAGGCAATGCTCGTTAGCATGCTTACCACAACCGATATACAGCAATAATAGTAATCTTGATGTAAGCGTATAGAAATTTTTGATCTCATGTAAAAGATGGCATGTAGTACAGTGCAGTGCAGGGTTGAAGTTTATATAAGACCAGAAAGGTCAGTGGCTAGGCTGTAACTAAACATGAGGAAAGAGGGTTAGAATTCATATCAGATGAAAGGACTACAGCTGCAATAAAAGGGTATAAAATTACTATCAGCTCTGGCACAGGCAGCAGTCTCACAAAACAGCAATGTGCACACGTGCAGAACTGCAACAGCTATGTTTAATCGCACCTACCTCGGCTGGACAGTTTGGGTTGGTGCGAAGAGCTTTCTTGTAGAAGGCCAGGGCACCCCTGTAGTCCTTCTTGTTAAATGCAATGCAGGCTTTGCCCAGTAGTGAAGGAATGTTGTTGGGTGACTAGCAAGAAAAAGATAAAAGAATGTATAATGAGACTGCCTGTTTTACGTTTATTAAACCAGAGGCAGCATATCGCAAAAAGGAGTAAAACACAAGGTTGCTCACCTGGTTAAGCACAAAGTTGAACTGAGCATCAGCCTGGTCCATTTTGTCACCTTCCAGGAGACAAAAGTAGGCTCTTCCGAGCAGATGGTTCTAAAGAGAATGGGATGCAAGGCACACACACAAATGAGATGAACGAAGAAGTAAACACACACACAAATGAGAAGTAAAACATGCTCTGTGAGTGTGATGCAAAATATTCTTCGGAAAAACACTCAGTAGTATTATGACAGGGATGCTAAGAATTTAGTACTATAAGCAGCAAATTAGCATAACATTTTCAAGAACATAAAATGTCTATATTTTTCCAAAACACACTTCCCAAACAGCAAGTGAAAGAAAATTTTGGTACCGAGAACTACAATGAGAATTACTGAAGATTACAATTTTAGGAAAAAGGCACTTTTTTTCCAATTGCAAGTACTAAAGTGATAACGGAACAGCTTGTGCTGTGACACGTGATTGACGCTCTCTTTACACCTGGTTAGATTACAATATCTCTTGTATTTGTGTACATGATTAGGTAACGTGGGGCAAAAAGATAATAAACATGTTTTTTAGAGGCAAGGAGCAAATGTATTGCTGCACAGAGCCAATTCTCGATACTATATGAATCTCACTAACTCAATTTTTAGCCTGAAGCCGTGCACAAGACATTTCATTACCCTGGAAATTGCTGTCTGGAACCTGTAAGTTATACCTATAGAGTTCTTCGGCGGTTCATGCAAGTCTGAGGGAATGACAGCCTTCGAAAATTGGAGTTAGCGGAAAAATTCCTTAGCTACTACTGCTACTTTGCTTACCTGTGTGTACATGATAATCTTGTCAGCAGTGGTGTAGAGCAGGGTGGCCTTGGTGAAGAGTTCATGTTTGCGGTCCTTGTTCTTCTCCTTACTGGCCTTCTGCACGTAGTAGGCAGCCAGCGTGTCCAGGCACGTCATCTGGTCCTGCTCAAAGTCCCGGTAATCAAGCCGGGCCTCTGTGCGGCCAGCCTCCAATAGCCGCACAAAGTCATCCACCTTGCCCTGCCGGTAGTACTCCAGCTGTGGGAGAGCGCAAGAGGGGCCAGAAGTTTATGTCACTGACCACAGGACATTACAACACAAGATTTCACAGTGTGAATACGTCATGCATGGCTCCTATGCGGTACGGTAGATGCGTGAAAGTAAGTCAAAGAATATGGTGTCGCACAAAAGCTCGAGATTTTTTATTGAATTGACAGAGTGTGAAACAACAGTAAAGCGGCGATTTGTTTTAAGTAAAGACTTATGCTAGCGGGCTGCGCAATTACTGACAAGATTGTGATTGGTACAGCCGTGCAGAACACATGCCTGAGGTAAGTGAAGGCAATTACCGAACGCTCTACAGTGTGTAAACAGTGCGGTGCGCTGATCGCAAGGGAGTGCATACATTGGTAACGGCGTGAGCGCAACCTTCATAGCTTCTGATACGATTTCTTTCTTTTTTATCATTATTACTATTTGTTTTTATTCCCTCAGCCGTTATTTCCGATACAGATTGATTGACAAGGTTCACAGCCGCATGAGAACTAGCAGTAAGGCAACGGGATTTTCTTTTTTTCCAAAGTGCACGGCGCGAAGCGACGATCAAAACGCTTGCTCCGCATACATCCTTCGCGTGGCACGCTCGCACGAGCCGTGGAACACGAACACCGCCGATATCTGGCACCTACCGCAAGGTTGACCCATAGGTGCAATTGAGCCTGCTCTTGTCGAAGAATGCCGAGGACCTCTTCTCCTTCCGGTAGTTGATCGACATCGAGCTCGATCACCTGGAACACGTAAGTAGCGGTCAAGCTTGCTACCATGACACGGAAATGGGCAGCGGGATCGGTGCGGCCGACCGTCCGCTACAGCCGCCGGGACCGCAACAACGCTACGGATGGGAACGAACTCACCTCATCGGTGTCACGTAGTGGGATCTCTATGGAACCCGGCATCTTGAAAGACCTTCAGTCGATCAAAGCAGAAAGTTAGGCAACAAATCGGTGCATGTGACACTCAGCCGACGGTTTGCTGTCCTTCCATCTTACTTCTGCGTTGTTTTGCTTGGCGATGGCGATGGCGCTACCAGGGCACGCAGCTTCAGTTTCGGTTTCGCCTCACCCAAGTGATAAGTGATGCACTTTTAATCTAATCAGCCAATTCCAGAGCGCAAATAAGAGTCATCATACATTTAATTCTCAGTGTATGCCTTTTATTGCCAACCATTAAAAACTGCAAAACGATATTCGGGCTCACAGTTCACTGAGGCAACTCGATTATTAGCTAATTACTAGCTAGAATTGTTATTCGATCCATTATTCGGTCAGATTAGGACAAATCGAACTTAATGTGTCCGCGATGATAGCAACTTTATCTGTCTACCTGTACTTGTAGACAGATAAAAGAGTAGACAGTGTTCGAGTATGTTTGGATTTCTTCACCACACATTTTATTAACTTCGAGAAGAAAAAAGAAAAAAAAAAAAGAACGGGGGGGGGGGGGGGGGGGGGAATGCACATCAGGAAAAAAGGAACGCAAACTGCATAACTATATAGCTATTGTCGGAAACGCTGTGCCAATCTTCGGTGCGTGCGCCTATCAACGCATATTTTAGCTTACGAGGCAAGCGACAGCTCGTCGCTCATTACTGCCCATCAGGAAAGTCGGGCAGCTCAGCTTCCTCGTCGATGTCGGGATCGACGCCGGCGATGTGAACCGGAGGCGCTCTGCCGCCCACCTGGAAGTCAAAAGGCTGTACTGCCTGCAGAGACTGTTGCACTTCGGGATCGTTCACGTCCTGAAATCACACACACACACAAAAAAAAAATTAAATTCTGGGGTATTACGTGCCAAAACTACGACCTGATTATAAGGCACGCCGTAATGGCGGACTCCGGGATTGATTTCGACCACCTGGGGTTATTTAGTGCACCCAATGCATGGTACATGGACGTTTTGCAACCCCCCTCCCCCTTGCCATTAAAATGCGCCCACTGCGGTCGCCACGGCCGGGATTTGATCCCGCGCCCTCGGGCTTAGCCATGCACACGAAGAACAGATGTGGGAATGCAGATACAGAGAGATGCAACCGCCAGTCAACAGGCCAACGTGAGAAGGTCGCGACTGGTGACCACAAAGCAAGGCTATATAGAACCGATAGTAAAAGAAAACATTTACAGTCAAATGCCTAGAAAGGCACGTATGCGTAGAGTGGTCGCATGCTAGCAATATTTCGTGGAATAAAACAAACCTCGCAGACTATAAAACGATATGTGATAGGGCAAGCCTCAAAATCAATTGTGCGGTTTAGCGTGACAAAGCTGCACAGTGCGTTATTTATGGGAGACGTCGTGGTGGAGGGTTTAGGATTAATTTTGACACCTGGAGCTGCTTATCGTGCATGCAAGTATACACGGGAAGAAAACAACATGAATGGATGAAGGAATTAAGTCATTTCGATTTCACTTTGGTCGCGTGGCCTAGGGATCGACCGCCCTGTGTCCTAACTTTCATGTTCTCGCCCGACCTTGGCACACCTAACGGATAACCCCGCGCACACACACCCCTCAAGTAACGAATGCTCATACTCCACGCAAAACATGCACATGTATTCGTAAAAATGATGAAACAGAGCGGACCAGTGCTATGCGGAACTGCAGCGCCCGGTTCATCCAGCGCGCCCGGTGGTAGGCCTGGCGCACGCGGGCCATCGTCGAAGGGCGTCAGCTGCTGGGTGCCGCGCATGCCCCGGGTCACGCTCACGGCGTGCGGCGTGTCCAGCCAGCGCAGGCCGCTCGCTGGTGGAGGACAGCGCGAGGAGCAGCCCCGAGGAAGCTGACGCGGTCGCTGCTGCGACCTGCCAACGTTGGCCGCGGCCCCTGTGCGCTCGGCGAAGGGCTGGCTGCAGCAGCAAAAGTGCACACGTACACACACTGGAGTAACCCGTGCACTGTGAAAAATAAAAATAAAGTGTACACCCCTAACCTAAAGCTCTCTGTTGTCTGGGGATTATAAACAGGGATAAGGTGCCTCAGAAAGGCTCGCCAACGTTTCGATAGGAGGACCTATCTTCGTCAAAGGCGGCCTCGTCATCCTCGGCGGGTTAGCCCGCCGAGGATGACGAGGCCGTTGCAGTTGCAGTTGCAGCCTTTCGTGACTATAGGAAGTACCGGGCTGACAGTGCGGAAATGCGGACAAGACTGATGACGATTATTGTTTGGGTACAAGATACGAACCAAAGGGTGTAAACTTTTTTTAGAGTGCAGTGCACGCTTTTGCGCTCTTTTGTGCTCGCTTTGGGTTCTTTTGTACGCCAGGTGGTTTGCGTCGCTCAACGCTTGGGTGCGCCTTGCGCCCCCTAACCTAAAGCTATCTAAAGATCTTCATCTGTCGGGGTTGCGTTTCCTTTCTTGAAAACTCTGCGCTCGCTACTTTCCTGTCAAGGGTGCTATGTCAGGCTGATATAACGCGCACTCCGTTCATGACCTGGAAATAGCGGGCGCTCAGCGTTTAAGAAAAAGTCGCAGTTTCGCCCGAAAGGCGAAGCATCGATTGCGATATAAAATTAGTGGACAGCTGTACGAAGTAAGGATAGTAGTTTTGTCGGCGGTATAAACTTGTAAACATATATGCATAGTAACTAAATTAACAAGCATGGTGTCACGCGCGCACCAACAAACATGAACACATCTCACTCGATGGCCGCGGATCCGTGGTAACTCGCTGTCAAAACGCTGGAGTGAGGAAGCGCGGCAGCAGGAGCGAGCGAATTGACCTTCGTGCTGTGTCTCGCATTAACGCGAACTAAGCCGCGAAAACACAGCGCACGGCGGACTGTGTCCCCGTCGCAGATGACTTTCAAGATGCAGCGGCCTGGGCGGGCGCTTGCGGCCGCCCGGAGTAGAAACCTAAACCATCACAGAAACTAACGGAAACCGTATATAGTGCAGCGCCATTAGCACACACTCTTAAAAAAGTTTGCGTTATCAAAGTGACATAGCATTCTCGACAGGAAAATAGCGAGCGCAGAATTTTCATGAAAGGAAACGCAAGCAAGGCATATGACGATTATCGTTGTGGGACAAGATAAGCCCCAGAGGGTGCAAACTTTTTTAAAGAGTGTACACCATTCACAGACGGCTTAATTGGCTGTCGTAACGGTGTCGGACATGGTTTCAGATGGCCAGCTCACACTCGAAAAACAATTTACACCATTTGGGGAGTATCGTGTCCCCAAACAATAATCATTTACCTCGCGTGCCTTTCTTTAAAGCTGCGCACCAAGTACAGTAATACCCCGTTAACTCGAAGTAGTAAAAACTGGAAAAAAAATTTCGAGATAAGCGGAGTTTCGGAATAGCCGAATTCACGAAAACATAAGCATAACCACCGCGTAAAGCCGACATGACGCATTTCCAATATGGCGCCGTTAACCGCCGATTTCCTCACAAAAGCTCAATGTACCAGGAGCGGTACTTTTAATAGATCATTTTTGCGATATTATGTGCGACCCAGCAACCGACACGTCGGGCGTATATAGGCAACGGCGAACCTCGCACATATAAGCGCAAACGCAGATACATGTTGACGCCGTGTTCGAAACCGAATTACGCTAAAGATCTCGCGAACGTGCTCGGTTCCCCGGAGTTTTCGACCGAGGAAAAGCTCCACAGAGCGTCGTTCTGACCACTGACAAAGCGCGAGAATGAACTGCACCGGTTAAGCCATCGCTAAAGTATCACGGCCCTCTTTGCGCGCGTCAGCGGCCGTAGCGACGCTCCACCCGCGTGATCAATGGGATCAGCCAGCCGAGAACTGTAGATGAGAGTGAAGTAGAATCAAGCAAAATGGCATAGGGACAAAATTGCAGGCCTGGGCCGGTATTTCGTAGCGATGCGTTATGCTTTATTCTATGCTATAGTCTTATCACCCACCGCTCACGCGGCCGGCTGATCCCGTTGATAACGTGAGCGGACCGTCGCTCTGACCGCTGACCAAGCGCGAAAAGCACGAAAAGGAACTAGCATCGGAAAAGGCATCGCTACAAAATACCGGCCCTCACTTTTTGGCGATACCACACTGCGCAAATAAAGTACAAAAAAAAAAAAAAAAAAAAAAAAACGTTTCGGTATACCGTCTTTCTTTCTGCATTTTGAAAAGTTTCGAGATAACCGGAGTTCGGCGCAGTGGCGTTTCTATAGATAAGGGGTGGAAAACCCATGGAGTTGACAACGTGCCAGGGAAAGAAATTCTGCTTATCCGATAAATCAGAGTTTGAGTTAACGAGGGTTTACTGTACTTACAGCGTATACGAACGAGTTTTCAAGGAAGGAAACGCAAGCGAGAATGATTATACGATTCTCGTTTGGAAGCAAGATACACTCAAAAGGGCGTGAACGTTTTATAGAGTGATATACATCCAGAAGGGTCGCACCGTAAAGGGAGTAAAATGTGCACCAGCGCCCTGCAGGAATGTGTTCACGCACGCGCACATCCAAATGTACCGCACCACGTATGTACAACGGCCAACAACTCCCAGCTTGCATGGTTATACACGCGCAAATAGTCATGATGTTAAACGTGATATAACAGTATCACGTAGAAGCAGTGAACGAACCTGTGCCTCCGGGCGCGCCCGGGGGGCGAATAGAGAATGCTTGTCAGTGGTTTCCCTCGATCCACGCACTGCCGGATCTCAGCGTCCACCTGCGGCACATAAACCGGAGGAATCGCGGCAGTAAGACGGTTTCTTCGAAAACAATGAAGTATATTGTGTGTTACTACTCATCGTTCGGCGATCGATCGAGTTTTCTCGCTAATCACCGGCTATGCATCGAATGCCACAAATTGGAACAGACATATATTCTCACCGGGTAATATGTATTATATTTAATTATATTATGGGGCTTTACGTGCCAGAACCACCATCTGATTATGAGGCACGCCGTAGTGGGGGGACTCCGGATCAACTTGGACCGCCTGGGGGTTCTTTAAGGTGCACCTAAATCGAAGTGCACAGGTGTTTTCCGCATTTTGCCCCCATCGAAATGCGGCCGCCGCGGCCGGGATTTGATCCCGCGACCTCGTGCTTAGCAGCCCAACACCATAACCACTAAGCAACCGCGGTGGGTCGTAACGTACGTATTACGTAACATACGTAATGTTTATGTCCGATTAAGCGTAATACGCATTAATGTGCTTGCGATCTTACTGGTGCATCTCGAATGTTGTATAGCCACATGTAGAAAGACGGCCCAGTCCTATCAGAGTGTGAGAACCTGCGAGAATCACTCGATTGCTGTAGGACGTTCTCGAGCTTTCGCGGTTATCCCAACGTGATCTAGACATTAATGCTTACGATGATGCCCATATATAGGCGACAACATGATAACCACGTCGTTCGAGAAGGGGGATAAAAGGTGGCAAAGACGACTCACCTGTTGCATGACGTTGTGAAGTATTCCGTCGATTTCATTCGAGCTCTCGTTGCCTGAACTGAAAAGAGACTGATTGTTTACGGTTACATCGTTGCCGGGCTACATACTGTCCTGTATACTTTTTTTTTTCTACCTCTTTCCTCGTCTTTACTTTGCGCTCATTAACCTTTATCAGCACAAGAAACAATTCCTCGATCGGTACCACGCAAGAGAATAATAATAATAATTGAGGATGTGCGAATACGCGAAATTGCGAGTACAGTCGAACCTCGATTTAACAAACACGAATATATATTGCAAAAAAAAAATTATGGAGTTTTACGTGCCAAAACCACACTCTGATTATGAGGCACGCCGTAGTGGGGGTATATATTGCAAAGTATGGGATATAACTAAACAATTCTAAATTTGGTTGGACATTCATTTGTTTCTGTAATTATTAATTCTACCGTTGTATACCGAAAATGCGAGATACAACGCAGTATCGGTTATAGCGAATTATATAGCGAAGCAAATGTATGTTTTCACGTGGCTCAATATACTGTGCGAACCAGCAGCAAAAAGCCGAGAAACCCACAAAAGTAAGTTTAAGTACGCACTTTTATACGTTTAACGAAGTTATATTACACGCAAAAAAAAAAAAAAAAAGAAGAAGAAGCGTATTTTGGTCAATGGTACCACCAAGTTGTAGGATTTTTTTTTTTTTTTTTCATCAAATTTAAATCATAGCGCTGTTCGCTTCGCGCCTGTAATTCTGTTGCAAGGATTCGACTGCGAACTCGTTGACACAGATTTCTGTACGTTCTGTTATAGGAATATAAGATATACCAAACAAGATCTTGCTCCGAATCTGACTTCGTTATATCAAGGTTTGATAACGCGAACCATTGTTTCAATTAGGGAAAAAAATGAATGTTCAATTTAGTCAAATATACTATGGGTCATAGTCGAATATTTGGAGTTACTATGCGCACGATTATCGAAGCCTGCCTTCACTGCAAAAGGGATAATAATGATAAAGACGAAAACCGATTCACACGTCCGGCCGCTCAAGACAAGCGGGAGAAGTGAAGACTGCCATATGGTGGCTCGAGACTCATGATGTGCTGCTGGGCGCGAGGTCGTGGGTTCAACTCCCGGCAGCGGCGGCGGAATGCGAAAACACTCGTGTGCTTATATTTATGTGCATGCATAATTAACGTTCGTGGTAATAAGCGTGACGAATGCCTATTGCGGTCACCGCTGAATCTTGACAATCTCGTCGACCGTTATGCCAAATTAATTGCGAAACAGCGTACTAACGGCTTGCTAGACAATTCTGTCAATTTCTTGGCTACATTAAACCAATTCAAGAACGTAGAACGTTTTAGGTGACGTGCCTTCTTGATAGAAGACAATATCAGCGCTTACCTGGTGCTGCTTGATACCGCAACCGACTGCATTTGATCAACCTGTGTTTCCGACTCCGCGAACAGGTCGTATGGTTCTCTCCTAATAACATTCGAAGCCCTATGAAACAAAATTACTGTAAGGAAGCAGCTGCTGGTAGCTGTCAATATATTGCCACTGGCATGAAACATTCTCGCTTACCTCGCGTGTGTGGAGGAGACAACGCCGTTGTACATGTTTATACTCCTTCTATTTGCTTCTGATTCGATTAGTGTTCGCTATAAGCTGAAGAAGTAACAGCAGTTTCAAATATTGCTTTCTGGGAATGTATAGCAGGCTCTGATGATATTTGAAGCTTTCTGTCGAGATGTATGGCGTCTACGGTACACGACGGCAACGCAGACGATTCTTTCTAATCATACAAAAGCATACTGGGAGTAGTATTAAATGTATAATGTTGAGTTTTAAAACAAATATGCATGCGAATGTGAGTCTTTAAATACAAAAACCAAGAACAAGACAAATTGTGTTTTGTCTCGCACATAGGCCGCACAAGTTAGCGCAAGCAACAAGTCAGTTTTGATTTCGGTTTCTCTTCCGGAAGTTTGCGCGTAACAAGAAGTGCGCGTTCTCTCTCCTACGACAGTTCCGTTGATATATAAGCGCCCGCTCAGCTCATTTCGCGCAGATTACATCAGCTCTTGGAGCGTAGTGTTGCTGCTCGGCTCTCGTGTAAGAAACTTTCAATTTCCTTTTATATTGTATTGCGAACTGTCGTCAACTCACAGTTCAGCATCTCTCCTGTTGGGGTCGTTGCTATTTTAGGCGGTTGAAGACAAACGGCGCGATCTGATAGTTTCGGCTGGCTTCACATAACTGCTTTGTTTCTGTTGCAGTTTTCCTTGTCGCACGCATATAAGGAAACCAAACATGCCGGAGGCCATTACCGAGGCACCGCCCCTTCAAGGCGTGCAGTCCAACTTCGTAACTCGAATAAGCGAACTGCCCGCCGTCACGAGTCTGTGGGAAACCGCAGCGCAGTCGTACGCTCGGGCAAAAGCCAACCCGGGCTTGTTGGCGTATGCGATCGGCACCGCCGAGAAATCGGCGGCAGTAGCCTTCGCCACAAGCAAGCCCGTTGTGGACAAGTTGGCTACACCGATCAGCATCGTTGACGGTTTGGCCTGCAAGGGACTCGACAAGCTCGAAGAGGTCTACCCTGACGTCAAGAAGAAAGCACCCGATCAGATAGTGACTGACGCCGTCGAGTACGGGCTCAAGAAGTATGGCGATGTCAAGGATTACGGCATGTCTCAGGTAAGTGTGTGTCGGCAAGAGGCGGGTCACCTTGCGTGTACCGGTACTCGCGGATATATCTGCGTACCGGTCTGCGTCACGCAGTTACGATGTGTAATCGGGCGGAAATCTCACTTCGGTGTTATTTCCTTGTCGTTAACGAACGCCTGTAAAGTAACGTTTGCTGTATGGATAAAAGTAATATTCTTATAAATTGCATTTAGGTAAACAACCCTTTGTTTTCATGTTGAGATCGTTATTTTTCCTGACAATTAAGTTGCTATAGCGTTGCAAAATGTCCGTGCCTGCTATCGCTTATTGGAAATGCTAGCTAGAACAAGCGTACAATATTTTTTTTTTAGTGAAACTATAGGGGCGTTGTACAAGAGCTCTCGCGCGATCGCTAAATAACTTCCCTTGCACAATCGCATAGCAAACCAGTTATTTTTGTTCGAGGCGGCGTTCAAGACTGGCTGCCCACGATATCAAATAACTTTGCCGTAAAGAGGTGCAAATTTCCTCCTGTTTCTCAGTGTATTATGCGAACGAGGAGAAGGGGAACTGAAGGGCCCGATTTTTGTTATTCACACCCACATATATAAGCCAACAGATAATGAAGCCAAGCATTGAAGCATAGCGGAAATTATTTGTAGTTTTAATTGAAGCTAAATGAAAATGAAAGTGGACAAAAACATATGTGTATCATCCAGCAATGCCTATAGGATCGAAGTAAAGGGGCTATATTGGCTATTTCGATCTTTTTAATAGGTGCACTTGTGAAGCTGCTAAAATAGCCATGTAAGTATTCGGAGACCAAGCTGTGGCATTTTATAGCCTGTGCAAGGCTTCGTGCAGTGGGAGCTTTCTTTGAGCAGCAGTTCGATTGAAACGGCATTTGAA
Organism: Dermacentor silvarum; assembly: GCF_013339745.2. NCBI lineage: Eukaryota > Metazoa > Arthropoda > Arachnida > Ixodida > Ixodidae > Dermacentor > Dermacentor silvarum. The sequence continues at coordinate 222,643,299 of NC_051155.1, forward strand.
AAGTGCATATTTATTTGTAGAAAGCTGTGCGAAACCTGCATATGATGAAGTTAAACTGAAGCGTGACGTGCTGTTGCCAAGGGAGTGCAATTTTTATCGTTTTGGCACATCCTGGTTTTTACCCGATAGTGTGCAGCTGAGACAGGATGATGAAATGACGCAGATATCACCACTCGACCGTTGAACTTTGTGCCTGCTGCACTGATTAGTTGAATGCTTCCGTGATTGCAGATCAACAACATCAAAAATGTGTCTGCCGGTACAGTTCACATGGTGGCACATCCTGTGGAGACTATCTCGCAGTGCCAAAGCCAAATATTGGGCTATGCCAAGCAGGCTCTTGTTGCTACTGAAGCTACCTTGGACCAGGTATGCTGGCTATTTGCATGTCTATAGAACAGGCACTCATGGTATTTCCTCTGCTGCATAATGAATATTATTTCACACGAGGAAACTAAGCAAAATGTATTTGTTGACTGTGTTCTGTTGGAGTTGCTTGTCTTGCTTAATGGGAAAGACAAAATGTTTATTAAACAAAAATAAATGAATAATTAAAAGGCTGTCGGGCTACCGATGGGGTGCTTAATTGAGTTGGCAGTTATAACAGCAAGTTGTCATACATGGCTTTTCATTGGACAGGGGAAGGGTCCAGCCATTTAATGTGACAACTGAGGCTCCATACCCCAGCGAGGCAGATGTTTCGCAGTGTGGGTAGGCCAGGACACAAAATGATTTGCCCACTGCAACCTTATTGCAGCTAGTCTGTAATAGACAATTTGCAAAATTCTGGAATTCGGCTGCCCTGCAACCGTCTTTCCAACAGTAAACTATTGTACACTGACTAAACTTTCACCATAAGCTTAGTGCTAATGGGAAAACACTGAGAAAGGTACTGGGGTGCGGCAGAGCTAAATTGTGCCTCACTTTCTTCCTTGCCTTTCTTTTTTGCTGTGACCGAGAACAACCTGAAATTGATGTCATTGTTCCTTGCCACCCGCTCTTTAGTTATGGAAATTTTCGCGCCCTAGAACAGAACCTTTATGCTTCTACTATAGCCCTACCCTGCCCAAACACCTGTTCGAATCTCTCTCGTCTTAGCTAGAAGCAGTGGAGAGGGGAATTTGCTTATCTTGGGCCAGATGCCGTTCCCGTATATTTAGATATATATATACATATATGCATGTATAGTTGGGATTTTATGGCAAATTGTTAAAAAAAAAATGTCTTAACTTTCACCGCTAGAACATTGCTTTAGGGCTGATAACTTCGTAATTGGTGCCACAGCATTACTCTTGGCAGTTGAACTTCCATTAGTTTGTTGGTAATCATACCAAGCTTGTTGTTAATCATAGTTAATAAATATGGAGATGTAGAAGTAAATATGATTAATTATCCATTCTTGCCCAATGCTGTTAGTCTTATTCTGTGCTTTAGATGAACTTGAGACAATCTTTAGCTGGCATTTAGAGAATTCATTCTGCTTTTTTGTGAATCGCTTAAGACATAGTCCCGTGATTGCGCAGATGAATTTTTAAATATTGCAATTCTTACTACTGAAAGTTATTGGGCTATCGGCTGTTCATTTTTATCTTGCATGAAATTGGTATCCGCTTAATGTTTTTACAGTGCTGGTAGGCTCAATTCATAAGTGGTTGTGGAGGAAACAAACTGCCAGAGAGAGTTTATACTCGAAATGTCTTAGTAATTTCAGATGTGTCCTGTAGTGTAATTCTTTATTTCCTTTTGTACTTTGACAAAATAAAGTAGGCTGAACCTTCTGACCACTACATCCTTTTCCTCTGATCGGGCAGTCGTGCTTTGTAGTGCTCGAGACAGGTGGTACTGCTTGCACCATCAGAATGTGCTCTTAGTTGTCTGCGCCTTTCTGTCCCATCTGCACCGTTTTTGCCCTTTGTTCCCTAATGTGCACCACCAACTGGCCTAGATATGTTCCTTGTTCTGAAGTTTTGTTCCTTGTTCTATATCTGAAAGAGCTGAAACTATACAATTGTATTGGCTAGCTTCACACAAAGATCTCGATCCGTAGTGATACGAGCACAACAGTGTGATAAGAACTGCCCAATCTCCTCTTCAGCACATTGCATCCCTTGGGATTGACATGAAGAAAGAAGGCAACGAGACCGTGCCTCCAGAAGACGTGGCTCTGCTGGCTCGGCTGGACAGCATCTCCCGCAAGGCAACAACATGCGCCTCGAGGCATGCTGCCCTGCAGCTGAGTGTGCTGCAGCGGTATGCGGGCGGCTCCCTCTCTCGGTTCCAGGTGGCTCTGCAGCTGATCCAGAGCATGAAGCAGAATCTGACTGCCAGCACCAACCAGTCATTTCAGGAGACCCTCGCACGCTTGAGCCTCCACTCTTCCTGGCTCCAGGGACTCCTGAGTGAGCCTACCGATGAGGCCCAGATGAAGGTGGGTGTGGCACAAAGGAGAGCTGCTGGTTTAGCACGCTTTGCGAGAGAAGGCCACATTATATAGTAGAAAGCCAATGCAGTGGTGGGATGTGAATCATGATGAGCTTTATGAATTCAACATTCTAATGAAGGGTGTAACTGCAGCCAAATAGGCAAGGTTTATGTTCACTTGGGCTGTTTGGCACATGGCTCATTCTGAAGAAAGAGCAAGACGGGACACACAGGGCATCTGCTTCTTGCTCTCTGAATCCCGTCCTGACACATTTCTTAAGAATGAGCTAAACAGGCAAAGCGCAACAGCAGAAATACTGTAGATTGGCTTCAGCAGCCCACATGCTTTTCTACATTGTGTATTACCCTCTTTTATGAAAAATGGGAACTATATGCGATGTTAAAAGCATGCTAAAAGCAAATGCTGAATCAATCCAGGAGATTACCCTTTTAGGAACGTGGCAAAATTTGCTTTGCACCAAAGGACGACTTAGTTGCAGAGGGAATTTTAGACTGAAGGGGATGCACAATTTTTCCACAATTCATATTGCCTGCATCGAACAGGGTCTATTACATATGTGTTGTAAGCTGCACTTGGCATATTTGAAGGTCATGCTTTGTTGATGGCTACTGCTCGATTTGAGTTGGAGGTCATCGCAGAGAGGGCGACACACTCCTGTTGATGGTGCCAACAGAGCAGTGTGAAGATCAAGCATCACTGATCAGTGAACATCCGATATAAATTACCAATAGAGCACATTGCTTTTCATGTTGAAATGTGACATATTTAGCTATTTTCATTGCGAGTTGTAGGCTACACTATCCAATTACAAATGCAATTGGTAGATTACAAAACCAGTGGTGGTGGTTTCAGTTTGGTTGCCCACGTTTGTCACTTTCTCATAAGCTCAGTTCTTTGTAAAAGTGATGCTTTGAATAGCTTGGAGCACAGATCTATTGCTTTAGTGTGACAATTTGCTGCTACTTTTCCTTTAATATGATTTGCTTGCTTAAAGAGCACCAATTACAGGTAAAGGGGCTGGTGTTACCTCTGAAGAATGTTATCTCTGAAGATGACTTCTTAATCTAGCTCTACCTGGCTTTCGTGTCCATAGTTAGCAAATTGTGTGGAACAGGGTAGGGTTGGAAGCACGATGAAATGCACGTCTGTGCTGCCTTGTGTGTATGTCTAAGCAGAATCTGCTTTTCTGGGTGCAGAATGTACAGGCCACAGTGCTTGCCGTTGCTCGAAGTGCACTGGGTGCCACTAGCCGCGCCCTGGAGCAGCCCGCAGTCCTGGTTCGAGGCATGTCCTCCCAGTTGCAGGAGTCCTACAGTCGGCTGCTCAACTCGATGTCGGATATGTTGCAGACCCTGACAGGTGTCGCCAACATCGGCGAGCTGACTACGGCCACTCTCAACAACCTTTACCTGCAGTCTATCCGGCTCGAGTATTCGGTTCGCTTGTTTACCCACCAGGCACTGGAATGGCTGGTGAGACTTCTTGCCTGAAGGTTACCCCCGTTGAGTCTGTACGTGCTTTATAAAGCACAAAGATGCGTGCCAAAGATGTGTAAAACCAGTGGCTGTTATGGGTTCGAAACACTCTCTGAAATTCATGGGATCTGCTTCGTTACTGCATAGCGGTTCAGCTGCGTACAAGATAGAATATTCAAAAGGTGCCATGCTGGCTGTGTTTTTGGGTCCCCTGGTTTTATGAAGTAATGTTCAGAGAATTATCCAGATTTATTTACAAAGAAACAAGCATCGCATCTTTTTACAAGGCTCCAAGGACAACAGCATATAAAATATTTGTTTGTGTAAATGTAGTTCTAAGCCGGATTTTTTTTTGCCTTGTTTACAGACTACACTTCCTGTAGTGGAACGCCTGCTGCCAACGCCCACAGAGATGACGTCATTTGGCTCGGACACGACGAGAACGGTTGGATCGTCTGAAGAAGACTCCTCTGCTGATGAATCCTTGTAGCCGCACTTTTGTTTGCTTCTATATAGTGTATGTATTGAGCAAAGCTTCTATACTGGGATGCACCTCTGGCATTGAAGGAGCTAGATGCACATTTTAATATGTAACCACACAAGGGACCAAATTTTGTCGGTGAGCTCCATTCAAGCTCGGAGACATTCCACATGTATACTGCCACATAAATAAAGGTTTTTCACTTGGCAAGCATATTTATTTGAGTGATTTCTTAATTCGTGCATTTCAGCAGCTGTTCACAGAACATGTGCTTTTCTGAAACTCTACGAGTCAACGTGTTTAAAGCAAGATCCTTGAAAGTTTGTGGAAAATACAGCAAGGTAGCAAAAGTATATCTTATTCAATGATTGGCACTCTGTCTGCCAAGAGCCTGAACGGTTTGGGATGTTGGTGCAGGGGTGCTTGACCTTCCATGATTGCAGGTTGGTGCCTTTGTCTGGTGATCGCACATAATTAGCAAATGCAGTGCATAAGCACAGTTAGCCATAGCTTGTTTATGGTGCAGAATTTCTAGCAAGCCTATAGACAAGCCCACGCCAAGATTCTCTGCTGACGCCAGTGATTGTCATTCCCCTACCGGATCAAGGCCGACTTTCATGGGTGTGCTGCCAGTCTCCTTCGCTAACTGCAAGTTTCACGCAGCTGCTGCTTTATTCAATTCACATGAAAAGATCAACATTGGTTGAAGAGATGTCTCTTGAGCCAGCCTTTCAACAATGGTACTTGTATTCGTCAAGGAAACAAGTGCCACGGATGCTCAATGGAAACACGCAGCTGTGAAATTGCTAAGTGGACGTGTAGAGTATGATGAGAAAAGTCGAAATGTTTAAAAACGAGCGTGTTAGCCACAGAAGGGAGCAGAGGAGGGGGGTGAAGCGAGGAGGTGCAGTTGATTAAGAACACGCAATAGACACAGGTCTTCACATGCAAGCCGGGCCTGTCAATCCCAGGGGCCCAATTTTTCGTGAGAACAGGTTGGAGATATATATACTGTTTCGAAAGTTGAAGAAATGTCAATAAAAATTTTAAGAGGTTAATAGAAAGTGAGTTGTATCAACAGACTCATATTTGAACTCGTTACTTTAATTTCCCATTTGCTCTACTTCCTAAATATGCTCGGTGGCTATATAGCATTGCGCTGCTTAGCACAAGGCCATGGGTTTGATTTTCGGCCACGGTAGCCGCATATATAGAGATTTAATGCCAAAAATGCTCGAGTACCGCACTTGGGGTGTACAGTCAAAAACACCAGATGGTGAACATAAATATGGAGGCTTCCACCATGGTGTCCCCTCATAGTTCACTTTCCAGCTTCTGGACGTTAAACCCCTGCAATTTAACATAACCTAATACTTCTCACACTGCGTGCATTGGAGGAACGACACAGCATTATGTGCATATTTATCACTTGCACGATAACAGAGAAAAATAGTGTGAATGATGTTTAATTTGCGTACATATCACAAAACAAACGCAGTATACACAGAGTGAGAATAATTAAATCACAGCCTTCCGGCTCTGAAAGTGCGGAATGTAAATTCGGCAAGACGCACACTAGATCAGTAAATACCCGCAGTCACTGCAGAGTCCTGAGAGTGAACATAACCTCCTGCTGACTCTAATTTTATTTAGAAGCATGAAATTACCATAAGTGTCAACGCCTGCCTTCATTTAAGCCACAATTGCAATAATTTCATTACCTGAAAAATAAAAAGAACTAAAAAAACATAATTTGCCTTAGACACATTTGAAATGTGCTGCAGGCAGAAAAAGAAAAGCTTGACAAAGATGTGCATGTCGTTTGCACAAGCACTTTTTTTTTGTGAATTGCTCCACACCGTAGACGTAATGATGCAGGGCTACTTGTGCTTTTACGAAGTTTCAATGGTAAAAATAATTGTTTGAGCTATGATCCAGATCAGATGGTGTAGGTGTCCTTCGACATGAAGTGCTTGTGGCAAACCATCGCTGTAAAGTTTACATGTGCAGTCCGGTGTGTGCAGCAAGTCGTGCTTCCATGGTGCAGGGAAACAGGAGGACTGTGTGCTGTATCCCCGGCCGTAGTAAATTTCTTGCTGTAGGTGGCTTCCACAGCTGGCGCTGCGGTTGTCTATTTTTATCTGCTGTGAAAATGGAAACTATACCCATCTTTATGTGCAGAGCCCGTGCTTGCCTGATGTGTAGAGAACCAATCCGGAAAAAGGCAACAAATGTGGTCATCTGGTGCTGGAAGACAGACTAGCGTTTTTTGAGGTAGAAGCAGCTTGGTTATTGTCTCGGACTTTCTATTGGTCTTGGCTTTGTATCCCTACTTCGTGGTGATCACCCATTCCATTTATGTTCTCAGACTACCAGAGCCAGCCATTCTTTTGATGGAAAATAAATGGCTTCCATTTAATGTTTGATGAAATTAGTGCTTAAATTGGAAGTATTGAGAGAGTACTGTTCCTTAGCTGGGCAAAGCGCAGAAGCACAAAAAAACTGGTAGTTGTAACAGGCGGCACTGACGAAGCAGATTGTGTATTATTACCACACAAATGTATGCATTTGGGCACATATCACATCACAAATTTAAACACCAGCTTACTGACAAAGCTTCAAACCAAGATAGGCAGAAATGTGACATGCAACAAGCAGGTGATCAAGCACATGTGAGTGTGGACACATCGTATGGGCAGCATCAACTCAAATACTTTGGCATGCAAAGGACCACCTTGCCTTGGCACCCAAAAGAAAATGCCTACTCAGGGGATCATAAGTGTATCAACTGTTCAGCGTGTGGACATTGTTTGGCGACTGCCTGAGACAATGCAGCTCCGAGCTGAAGAAAGATGCAACACAGCAGGGAAGATGTACACAAAATGTCTAATGCTTCTTCCAAATTCATGGGGACATGCTGGCCATTGTGACAGAATACACACCAGATGCAAGGAACTTGGAGCATGTGTTGGTACTGGAGCTAATGAAAGGGAAAATTGTCATCCGACTGTAGCATGAAGCTACAAAGCTTCCTTTGTGGCTTCGTGCTACAGTCGGGTGGATGACAATTTTCTCTTTTATAAACCTTCCTCCACCTCACAGGCTTCTACAGAACTAGTTTCTCATATTCAGTGTTCCTGTGCTTCGAGTTGTAGATGAATTCATCCTCGCACCGCGATCTGCAAGCCTCCTGGTTAGCTCAGATGGCACAGTGACCGCCCCGGAAAGGCGTTTGCCCCAGGCTTGATCCCCCAGACCAGGACAAATTTTTTGTCAACTGGAACCTTTCTTTCAGAGAAACCTGTATGGGTTTCCTATGTAGCTTGGTGCTATAAGCGGGCGGATTACAATTTTCCCTCTCATGAACCTTCTTACACCTTACGAGCTTCTACAGAACTGATTTGCCATGCTAATGTGTCAATAGTGGACATGAACTTTCTCTGTCCTCACATAAAGAAAACAGCTTACAGTAACTGTGAAACAGTCACTGTTGTGAACTAATAGGCAGAAAGAAACATCTACTGTAAATCACTGTGAACTGAACACAAAGCTTGCAAATGTTCTTCTACCCCTGCCACCCACAATGCACTTGCTGTGCAGACCTGACTGGAGGAAAGTGGCTGATCTTGATGTGCTTGTGAGTGTCGATTGATGTGACAGTGCTCAAGTTACCAGCACCTCAGCAAACGCATCAACATAACCGTAGACCAGAAGAGGTACCAAACAACTCGGGAGGCATTGATTTCTACAGCTTCTAACCAGCGAGAATGAGGGCATAAAGCAGACACTCTCTTGTCTCAAGGCATTAGGTTTGACACAAGCTTATAATGCTTGACATGCTTATAAGGTTGGAGCCTCCCCCACCCAATAGTACAGTAGCTGCCAGTATGATGTGCTCAGTAGCTGTGTCAGCAAGCAGCAGCCCTAAGGTTGTCAGAACATCGACATAGGTTGTCAGCAACTGAGACCAGCGGCACAAAAGTGTACTAAGAACTTCAAAACAATAACAAAAACCTACAGCAATGTCGCAAATATTGGTGCTGACACAACTAGTCCCAAAGCTGCGGTGCTAATTACTCTAAAGTACATTGTATATTGGATGTGTTGCCATGTTACTGGGCACACGGTCAGCGTGAAATCAGCCAAACTAAATTTAATTAATTAAATTCTGGGGTTTTATTTGCCAAAACCACAATCTGATTATCAAATCAGCCAATTTCAACAATTGAACAAAGTTATTGGTGGCTGGGAATGCAATGCTGATTCAGAGACTGTTTAATTGTACTTTTCCTCTTTTGAACTGATGCACTGCTTCCTTGTGTAGCGGGACGACCTTGCCTGACTGATGTTGAACCCGATCTGCATGAAGCATCACAGCTTCCCGAACTGGGTAAGAAAACAAGCTAAGCTAAACAGAACCCTGAAGAAAGCCAGTTGGCAGCCATACAGCAATATGATGACAAGCATAAGGAGTCCAACCTCAAGGATGGTTACACAGTGCATTGCACCACTGGGAGCTTAACATCAAGGTCTGTATTAATTATGTGATGGGCCTTATGAAGTGTCACATGTTATGATGTAATACGTGACTGCTGATAGCCTTCCTGCGAGTCACGGGGCTTATCTATACCTGGTGACACACCCCTGATCTCAACTTAAAGGAGGATCAGGCAGAACAATTGCAGGCTATGTATGCCAGGCTAACTCCGTCTGCTTCAACATCACCACCACCACCTACGTGGCTTATGGAACAAAACATTAATAAATGCAAATTCATGCATGTGTCTAGAAAGATTAGTTCATCAATTTATCACATAAATAACGCACAATTCGACAGCGCATCTTAATACAAGTACCTGGGAGTTCACATTAGTAGCAATCTAGCATGGGATACTCATATCTCGCATGTTGTCTGTAACGCTAATCGCATGCTCGGATACCTTCGTTGTAACTTCGCAAAATCACCTTCGGCTCTCAAGCTAATGCTATATAAAACACTCATTCACCCTAAGTTAGAATATGCCGAGTCAGTTTGGGATTCACATAATAATAAGTTCCTTCGCTGGAAAAGTTCCTCATCCCCCCTATCAGTGCCATGTCCCTAGGATTTTAATGTCAGTGAGTTGGCAGATACGTAATCCATGTAATCCACTGGCTTCACTTAAAGAGCTGATCAGATATGACTAACGAATGCACTAAAACAATATTGTGCACTTAGCTGCACTTCATATTTGTTTTTAGTGATGCTAAAGCATATAGTGCGAAGTCATTGATGAATGTTTCACATAGGCACGCATTGAGTAGCACAAAGTGTGGGTTCTTTACGTGACCACTAAGTTGCAGCTTGAGGGCTTCTCTCCAAGGCCAGGGCTGGCTAATCTTTTAACTACATTACAGAATTTCATGGCTACTCGATGAACAAAGCCTACATTTGAAGAAGTCAGCCATTTGAAAACCAGTACAGCGATTAATTCTATGTACCTTAGTTAGGAGACATGTTTGCCAAACTTTATTCCTATAAATAGCCATGAACCAGGTGGGTGAGATTGTTCTAGAAACGGAGGTGAGGGTGGGGACATGCAAGGTCATACTCCTGCAGCTACCTGCTGCTGTATCCGCTCTATCATCTTGCGGTCAAGGTGCTTCTGTCGAAGCACGACCGAGAGTGAGCTCAGGAGACCCGTGACGAGCATGCTGCCTTCAAAGATCCAGAAGTGCTGCCCTTCTTTCTCATTGTCGCACCTGCAGCATGTATGAAACAAGTAACTGATGGCATGTAGGAAGTTTACACGATATTCACAATGGTCACACAAACATACATACACTCACACAAAGTACCAGCAGATGCATACAGGTGTTTCGGGGAAGACTAAGCGATTATTAAACACAGTGCAGAAGGGATTAAGAGGACTTTTTTTTGGGAACATATCATTCATGGCAGCAGATTAAAGTATTGATAGAATACATAATCAGTAATGCATTAGGGAATCAGCTAAAGTTCAGTAATAAGCTTCTGAATTATCAACTTCAGGGGGCTTGTTGTAACTGTGGTACTGAAGCAAGCCAGCACACAAAGACAGCTCATTTCCTGCAAAGACGCATTTTTCTCTGGAAGTCATAAAAAATAAAGTATTACCTCTGCTCTGTTCTTGCTCAAAAATTTCACTGCAAAATCACATTTTATGGTCCGGTATTGTTTAGTGTAATACTTAGCACTGTTACTTACCTGGATTGCCAATAAAAAAATGTGAATTTGCTTTTGTCTGCCCTTCTTGCAATAAGTGATATTAAACAACGCTTGAAACAGCGAAGCTAGGCGATCGTAGCCCAGCATTTTGCGGAAGTGCGTGCAAACTTTTTATCTTATTACTCATGATGATGATAATTTCTTTTCGCACGTCTCGGACTAACAACCATCACTGCACGTTGCACAGCGCAGCTTGCAACACCGACATCGCATTTAAAAAGACCCGCTCCGTGAATGCGTCTCTCTTTCTCTCGCTCTCATAGCGCGCAAAACCTCTTCACCTTGCAGAGCACGAGTGTACGAATGCACCAGTTGTGTACGAAGATGACGGCGCTCGAATGCAATTATATGGTTCACATAAATACGTGTTCTGCAAGCGTGGCTGTACAGCCAGCCTAGTGGCTACAACGCTCGCTTTGGGACCAGAGGTTCGCGGGTTCGAATCCCGCCTCGGCAAGGAAAGTTTATTTTATTTTCTTTCTAGTAGTTGCTTGATATGCACCACAAAATACAGCTGGCTTAAACAGCTTCGCTGTTAAAAACAACTGCTATTTCACTTCCGGCACTCATGTCCTTCGAGATTGGTTTTCATTAAGTGCTGGGAGGTGCAATATGACACTAAGAGGCCTAGATGAAGGCAAGTTTGCAATTTTTTATTGAACGATCTGGACCATAAAATGTGATCTTGCTGTGAAATTTTAACTTGCAGGGAAAAATGCAGGTCTCTAAATCATGCACCAAGTACCAGTTTAAATAGTCAAAAGTGAGTGGAAGAATACATTGGTGTTCCAGCATAGAAACAGTGTAAAACCCTATATGTATAGTAATAAACATGGAATGTGATGAATAAACAACAGCATTCTGTGTTCTTATTCTCCTTTTTCTGCACAGTACACAGCATTTACTGCTGACCATCTGCTGTACGCTCTTCTTTCACTGCATTTTGTCTCTCTCATTTTGCCAAGCGATGAAGCCTGTAGCCCACTCCTGTCCAAGGCCTAAAACTGTAAATAAACTGTGGTAATTCAGTGGAACTGCTTCTTTTGCCTCAAGTGAAATTTGTTTTGCAACAGCTTAAAAGGACCCTGAAACAATTTTGACGATTTTGTACAAATCTACTGAGTCGTTAAGGTAGGTCCTTCTGATCATTCAGTGACACATTTAGACGCTCCGCGTAAAATGGGCAAAGCTATCAATTACAGCGGCGCTGCTCCCCTGAGTTTTCAGCCGCCCCGTTACAATCTATGTAGTTGGTGCATGTGACGTCAGTTGGGTGAGCTATCCGACTGGCTACCCAGGTAGCGTCATCGATAATTTTTCTAACTTTATGGTGAACAAATATTGTTCGTAATGGTTGAAATGTTGATTATTTGTTTCTATAAAAATGTAACAGAAAGAGAATACACAACGACAACTTATCACAACACTCAAGCACTTCCATCACACAGAAAGTGTCGTCTGCTCGTGTTACAATGTGCTCTGTGTTGACATGAGTAGTGCAGTCAGTATTAGTCTCAAAGTTTCTTATTGTGAGGACCATGAATTGCCCTTGTTGCATTGTGTGCTGCAAACGTAGCAATTGGTGACATGTCAAGCTACGACATCGTGTCCCTCTGCAAATCAACAGGCGAGTGGAGTGGCTGCAGTGCATCGGGCTGTCAGTATCCGATCGGCACCAGTATCTATGTATCTGTAGTCGTCACTTCACGCCAGAAAATTACTACATAACAGAGAGTTTTAGAGTGTGCAGTATTCAGGTAAACGCAGAAGAACTGGGCATTTTGCGAGATGGGCAGATTCGCAAGCATGAGCAGCTTGCAGGTACTGGGCGTTTTGCAAGATGGGCGGATTCGCAAACATGAGCGACTTGCAGGGTGCAGACAAACACAGAGCTAATATGGCACTAACTAAGTATATTCTACTTTGCTACTGGTGTAAATTTTCAGCAGCAGTGTAATCGTGAACACATTGTCTTTTTAAATGTTTAAGATGTTTTACACTTGGTTACAGCAATATTAGCTCTGTGTTTGGCTGGTTAAGCTCTGCGCCACCAGGTGGCTGCTCCGTGCAGGCCGCTAATGTTTATGCTAAAGCCCCTTCATCACAGCGGTAGTAGTATAGAGGGGCTTTTGTTTACACCTTCACCCATTCATCAACATGCTAAGCTCGTCTGCATTTACCAGAATACCAGACACGCTTGGCACTGCGACAGAAGGCTCGCAACGCACGTTGCTTGGATAACTCTCACTGGGGATCAACGGCCAGGTGGCTAGCAGAGAGGTTGGATAGGCTTCGAATGCTGGCTCCAAGACAAAGGAAGTAGAGTAGACGCCATGACGCAACATCATGACGCGGAGCCAGTGAAGGCAGAGCTTAGCCCTGATCTCTTGGCGAACGAGTTGAGGAGAAAAAGCATGGCTAGGGAGGAGGCTAACTTGTAATCATCTGTAGCTCTCTTAATATGAGACACTTCACTTAAAGTGAGGTGTGATGTTTTGCTGTAGCTGTACCCTACGCATCTACAAAATTTGTCCAAACTATTTCAAGGACCTTTTGATATATAGCAAACCGGCAACAGCAGCATGATATTAAAAAGAACAAAAAAGTTGTGTGAAAAAGCAAACAACACAATGTCCAGTCACAGAGAAAATACACATATGTGGCTGCATGTAATAAATCAGGCAAGTAAACGCTCAAATGCACCTAGCAAAAAGAAAGGTAAGAAACACCTGCACTTTCACAAAAAATCGGCCGAAACTTAATTTCGACAGCGAAAGAAAAGGTGCGGCACGTTATTCATACCTTCGATAGACGTCACCCGAGTTCCTGCAGGTGACTAGCTCTTTGTACTTGGACTGAATGCATATTGGTAGGTGCTTGCTTGCCTAAAAGAAAGAAAATTATTAATGACGTCAAAATATTACACATGTCAGCAGATGAACTCGTTCAGTTACATAGTAATGTAACGAGCTGGCACAAAGCGAAAGTGAGACCACGCAAGCGAGCATGCATCTCCGAGGTCGAATATCTTTGTATACCCAAATTTCGGCATCAAGTGAGCAGTTTCAAAACTCTGGCGAAGAAAACACGGTCAGTCGCGAAAGACTGCAAACTCGCGCTGCGGCAACTCGGTGACGAAAGGTCGCGGCAAAGTTACGCGTGTAACCGAGCTGCGCCGAGTGCGTCAGACCGTATTACTCACCCTCTCAAATTCGGTGCAAGGCATGCACTTCTGCTTGACGACGTACTCTTCCCTCTCCCAGCAACCCTCTGAAGAATTTGAACCGTTTCGATCACTGTCGTGGTCTGAGAGGATGCTTTCCAGCGTCAAGATCATCAGGCAGGCGCTGTCAGCAAAGCAAAAAGAAAAGACATCACACAAATTGCAAGAAGCGACTAGAATTTCATTTGGGAAGCATATTATGTGAAACACCGGATTGCTCCAAGAATAAGCTCAAGAAAAGCGCGTTACACGAGTGTTTCAAACATGTTCAAATTGAATGAATGATAAGCATTGTGAAATGTAGTAACACAAGCGGGCGGTGTCGGAAGGTTACTTATGCGCTGGTCAAGTCAGGTTGCAGGAAGATGAACGTAAGCTTACCCTATCAGAAATACAGTCAGGAATATTATGCGCTTTAGGGAGCACACTTCAATCATGTTGAGTCCAATCGCGTCATTTGGAGCAGATATTTTCACCCTAGAGTCGAAGTCTCCGTGGTCGCCGAACTGGAAGCCGCCATGTTGTTTACATGCCGAGTCGTGTTGCGAGGAGGCGTGCATATTGCGTGCGCGACAGCAGACTAATGAAGCGACAAACTATTGTTTTCATCAGTGTCATGAACCTTGGTCTCGCGCAAGACTAAAAGAAACAAAAAAAGTCGACCACTGCAGACCGACAATTTTACTCCTTTTTGTTGGTCGATCGAAAATGCTGCGGCTTAATATCGAATAATTTTAGGTCTCTAGTTTTTCTTTTTTTTTTCCTTTATGCTCGCGCAATGCGCTTGCTACACCCCATTGCATTGCATTATTTTTTGCACCTGCTTATATAATCGTTGCATTGTTTCCGATGCACAGGTTGTTCTATTGTATGCAAAATGCAAAACCAACCATAGATCCGTTCCCGATACATGGCAGGCATTACGGGCTCCATGATTACAGGGATTGCAAACGTGCGATTGCTGGCATTTTCCGACTTGTAGCAGTTTGTAAAAGCGAATATATATATAAAACTCCGAATCAGGTTACAATGACATACGAACTTGTTACCTCTTTGCTTACGCAAGATGCCCCGAAACAAGAGAATTCTACGTACAAGACGCAACCAATAGGCAATATTTATTTTTCTTTTTTTACAAGCAAAACTGAAATAATCTTTCTCGCACACATACAGAAAGAATAAAATCTGATTTCTATTAGAACATCGACAGATGTATACCCTGTGGCAGGCATTCCAACGTCATTTTTGTTCGCAGCATTCTGGCCTTCTTCCTCGTGGAGAAAAAAAAAAAAAAATATGGACAGGGGCGGAAGCAAAGAGAACACTGGCGCTAGCACACACACACACACACACACCGGTGAAAAACGTTCACAGCAAAATCACTACAAAAGCGCAGCGTTCAGTTTTTCGAGGAGTCACCATACGAGGCAGCTAACCTGGAGTGCGCTAAAGTCTCCCGAAACCGCTTAAGTTCTGGGTTGAAGCAAATCAGTTCGTCGATGATGTTGTCCACGACGAATGACCGTGTGACCGAACTTATTGTAGCGAGACAGAAAGGACATACGTTCTTCTGTTTCCTCCAGTTGTGAATACAGTAGGAGCAGAACGTGTGACCGCACTGCAGCATGGCGGCGTCAACAAACAGCTCGCTACAAATTGCGCACGTCAGCTCGTTTTCCATAATGCTCTCTACCCTGCGCACGACGCTGTCGCCAGCGGACAGCCTGATCTTTTTGCTGTGCTTGGAGAAAACGTCACCTCGGCCCGCAGCTGCGAAGCCGCTGGGCGAAACACCGGGTTGAACGAACACGTTGTTGTTGTCTCTGTCCGAGGCTGCAACAGGGCAAGTTTCGCTTTCGTCGGCCGCGTTAGCTGCCCTGTGTGAAACCACCACTTTGCCGCTGCTGTCGAGCTCTTTGGGCAGCTGGTTGGCGCCACCGCCAGTCATGAGGAGAAATGCACGAGGTCTAGAGGAGGCGGCGTCCTTGGGGCGTTGACCTGCATCGCCACCTCGATGCCGAGGGTCGTCTGTGACGAATCGAAAAACTAGGTTCGTTCGTTGTGGCGGACCCAGCGATATCACGTCGTCCTGCCGCAGCACCAGTGGCCGCTCGGGCTCGACTCGTGAGCCGTTCACGTACACACCGTTCATGCTCGAATCGTCCGCGACTCGCCACAGGCCCGATGCGTCGCGGCTGAAGACGGCGTGGCGTCGGGACACCATAACGGAACGCACACATATGCTGCAGTCGCTGCTGCGGCCCACCACTTCCTCGTCTCTTTCAAGCACTAGGCGACCGGGCAGGGGACCACTCAAGTCGATAACTTGAGACTCTGGCTTGCCCAGAGCCGCCATACTTTCCAGGCAGCCACAGGAAAGCGAACGCACCGAACGGCGTCCCACTGTCCCAGTCGCACTTGTCAACACAAATTAGCAGCAGGCGCCATCTTCGTTAGATTTCCCATGTTGCCAGAGCAGAGAAATGAAGATGCGATAGAAAGTTGAAAACGAAACTCCACAACAAAAATTGCCTTATATTAAATGCCGATCTCAAAGGCTATGCTTTTGCTAACTGCTTGTGTCTCAAGCAAATACAGAGCCGGAGACACATTTATACGCCTATTTTTGACAAAAAAAACAATAAAACACTAGAAAATAACCCATATAAGTTTTTGGTGAATGCAAGAGATTGAATTTTGTGTAAGTGGTGTCCAAAACGCGACGTCTATGACGTATTTGCGGCTCCCAAAATTGCTTCCGCCGCATTCAACCAGCAAAAGCATAGCCTTTAAGATCTGCATTTTAGGTGTAAAGGGTGTCATTCTAGAAGGCGTGGATTTGGACACCACCCAAATCCACGCCTTATACAGTAGCGCCCTTTAAAGTGTAAATGCAGATCTTAAAGGCTATGCTTTTTCGGGTTGAATGCGGCGGAAGCAATTTTGGGAGACGAAAACACGTGGACGTCAGATTTTCCAAGTAGGTGTCCAAATTACTCCAAATCCACGTCTCATACGGTGGCGTCCCTAGATTTAAAATGCGGATCTTAAAGGCTATTCTTTTAGTGGTTTAATGTGGCGGAAGCAATTTCGGGAGCCAGAAACGCGTCATACAGAGCGCTTACGTGAACCCAGAAGAAGACGGTCGAGTCGGCTTGTGGAGATGTATTATGCCTGTCGAGTTCGAGTCTGGCTCGATCGAAGGGAGCCAGACTCTAGTGATTCGAGCAGATGTGGAGAGGGAAATAAGGAGGGAGTGAAAAAAAAAAAAAAAAAAAGCGGCTGATAGCTTGTTTTACACATCGTTTTATACAAACGGGCGAAATAACTTTTAAAGGTTTCTTTTTTTTTTCTTTTCTCAGTATATGACGCAGACCTGAAACAAGCGATCCCCGCGCTCTGCCAGTGCGCTCGACGGTATCTGGCGTAAAACAACTCACCGTGAAACGAGGCGTCGGCACTTCTAACCTATGTAATATGACTCGCAAAACCACTATTTCATAGTAATCGTGACATCAAGGACAAGCGAAGCGTTTCTGAACCGTCTCGACGGTCTGGTGCGACGGAGACTTTGTAAAACTAAGTAAACGTAAATAAATGTTTTGCAAAAAATGTGCTTTAACTACATATTATGCAAAATACGCGAGATTTAATTACACTTTATAAAAACAATGAGCGAAGCGGGGTAGATATTAATAAAACTGCGCTGCAAGTGAACGAAACGAAAATTACCAAAAATATTATAAGAACAACAAATTTGGTATACTTGACAGGGGACAGTACAGCAATTCTTTAAATAATATCGTGCGATCATCGACAATTATAACACGGCGCGAACCGGCGAAATCGGCGAGAGTTGGCTTGTGCGCAGTCCGAACGTCGTGCGCCCGTATTACAGCGCACTAGAATAGGTACCCGTATAGAGTGATTGATCGCTCGCCATGCTTTATTCGCACGCGATAATTCTTGTTGATCTCGCCGATTCGCGCTGAGATAACGCGCTGGGAATTGTCGACACTTGCGCGATAATATTTTAACAGCGGAGTTGTTAGTCGAGCGTATGCCGTCGATGACGGCGCCGTCACGCAGGAGCAGAGCCGGAGAGGTCACGTGACCCGCCCGCCGGGAGGAGAGGAGCCGACCAATCTGAGCGCGCGCCGGGGAGGAGGAGAGGAGCCGGGGTATAATAGGTGCTTGCGCCGCGCGTTCTTCGCACGATGGACGCCGTCCATCGCTGATGAAAAAAATGACCACAGCTCCGCTGTTTCGACAGATTTCACTCCGTAGAACTGGCTGCATTCTTTAATATAAGGAAGTGGTACATGTCGATTTTAAAAAGAAAAATAAAAAAATTAAATTATGGGGTTTTACGTGCCAAAACCAGTTCTGATTATGAGGCACGCCGTAGTGGGGGACTCCGGAAATTTAGACCACCTGGGGTTCTTTAACGTGCACCTAAATCTAAGTACACGGGTGTTTTCAGCATTTCGCCCCCATCGAAATGCGGCCGCCATGGCCGGGATTAAAAAAAAAAGAAAAATGAGCAAGGTGATGACAGGTAGGGACTGCGAACGAAATCAGACAAAAGAATTTAATAAGTAGGGGTAAGAAAGAGTCCGTAAGACGACTAACCGCAAGCGGGTCATTCAAGGTAAAACAAACCACGAAACAATCATCAGGGAAACAAAGCTGACAGCGGCTAATCTTAAACCAAAAATTTTAAAACTTCGAGGGCCTTCTCAGCGGCACCCAACTGCGCGGGGAAGTTTAGCGAGGGAGGTCCTTGTCAATACTGGTGGGGGGTCGTTTTCAATTTAGCAAATACAGATTTGCTAATTATACAACTGTTAACTAAAAGTTTGTTAAATGCAGTAATCCCACACGGCATAATATAAGTAACCAACATTAGTTCATACGAATGCTTGCTATTATACAATATTAGCTAATGCTTTTCTAATGTTTTCGTTGCCATTAATGGAAACAGTATCAGCGGGAAGTTCATTCCATTCTTTCGACGTACGTGGCAAAAATGAGTGTAAAAAAAAAAAAAAAAAAAAAAAAAAAAAAAACATGTCGCGTTACATGTTACAAGTTCAAACTTTTTGCAGATGATCAGTTCGGTGAGATAAGTAATACGGTCCCGACATGAAATTCGGATGTTCAGTAGAGGGGTGATATAGCTTATGAAAAGTAAAATGATTGGTGAGAAATCATTGGACGTGTTGCCAGTGACTGAAGACCCAGATTTGAGTTCATTGGGGGTATACGCTCGCACCACGGTTGTAGTTCCAAAGACTAAAACTATTCTCGCGGACATCTATTTGTGACAATGAAGGGAAAGCTACGGGCGCGTGGATGCTGCACATGTGTTACCGCGCCAAGTAGTCCGGCAGCGTTTGACAGTGCTTTTGGCTGCTCGGAACAGACGCTGAATTGACGCAGCTTCCACGCGCGGCGGT